>NW_027228720.1:0-87032 GCF_037783145.1 Equus przewalskii | reverse complement strand
CAGAACCACCTGCCGGACAGACCGGAACCACCTGCCGGACACGCCGGAACCACCGGCTCGACCCGCCGGAACGACCGCTGGACATGCAAAATCACCTGCCGGCTACGCCGGAAACACTTGGCGAACACTCCGGAATCACCTGCCGGGCATGCCGGAACCACCTCTCAGATATGCCAGAACCACGTGCCAATGACCCCGGAAGCACCTGCCGAGCACGCCGGAACCACCTGCTCGACTCGCCAGAACCACCTGCCGGACACGCAGAAATCACCTGCCGGCTACGCCACAACCAGTTGGGGAACACTTCGGAATCACCTGCCGGGCTTGCTGGAACCACCTGCCGGTCATGCCAAAATCACCTGCCAACTACGCCAGTACCACTTGGCGGACACTGTGGAAACACCTGTCGGGCCGGCCGGAACCACATCTCAGACGTGCCAGAACCATGTGCATGAGATGCTGGAACCACACCCCGAACAGACGGAAAACACCTGCCAGACCCGTCTGAACAACCTGCCGAGCACGCCGGAGCCACCTGCTCGACTCGCCGGAACCACCTACCTGACATGCCCAAATCACCAGCCGGGTATGCCAGAACCACCTGGCGGACACTCCGGCGCCGAATCACCTGTCGCGCATGCCGGAACCACCTCACAGACGTGCCGGAAGCACGTGCCGGACACGCCGGAATCACCTACCGGACAGACCGGAACCACCTGCCGAGCACGCCGGAGCCACCTGTTCGACTCGCTGGAACCACATGCCGGACGGGCCAATATCAACTGCTGGCTATGCCAGAACCACCTGGGGGACGGTCCGGAATCGCCTGACAGCCATGGCGGAACCACCTCTCAGACGTACCAGAACCACCTGCCGGAGAAGCTGGAAACACGTCCTGGACAGTCTGGAACCACCTGCCGGCCAAGCCTGAACCACCTGCCAAGCACAACGGAACAACCTGCCAGACACGCCATGATCACCTGCGTGTTATGCCAGAACCACTTGGAGGACTCTCTGGGATGACCTGCCGGGCATGCCGGAACCACCTCTCAGACGTGCCAGAACCATGTGGCGGACAGTCCGGAATCACCTGTTGGGCATGCGCAACCACCTCTGAGACGTACCAGAACCACATGCCGTGCAGGCTGGAACCACCTACCGGACAGACCGGAATCACCTTTCGGGCATGCCGGAACCACCTGTCAGATGTGCCAGAAACACGTGCCGGAGACGCCGGAAGCACCTGCCAAGCACGTTGGAACCACCTGCTCAACTCGCCTGAACCACCTGCCGGACATGCCAAAATCACCTGCCGACTATGCCAGAACCACTTGGCGAACACTCCGGAATCACTTGCCGGGCATGCAGGAACCACCTCTCAGACATGCCAGAACCCCGTGCCAATGACCCCGGAAGCACCAGCCGAGCACGCCGGAACCACCTGCTCGACTCGCCAGAACCACCTGCCGATCACGCAAAAATCACCTGCCGGCTACGCCACAACCAGTTGGTGAACACTTTGGAATCACCTGCCGGGCTTGCTGGAACCACCTGCCAGTCATGCCAAAATCACCTGCCAACTACGCCAGAACCGCTTGGCGGACACTGCGGAAACACCTGTCGGGCCGGCTGGAACCACATCTCAGACGTGCCAGAAACGTGTTCATGAGATGCTGGAACCACACCCCGAACAGACGGATACCACCTGCCAGAACCGCCTGAACCACCTGCTGAGCACGCCGGAACCACCTGCTCGACTCACCGGTACCACCTCCCTGACACGCCAAAATCACCTGCTGGGTATGCCAGAACCACTTGGCGGACACACCAGAATCATCTGCCGGACATGCCGGAACCAGCTCTCAGACACAGCAGAACCACGTGCCCTAGACGCCGGAAGCACCTGCCGAGCATGCCGGAGCCACCTGCTCGACTCGCCAGAAACACCTGCCGGACACGCCAAAATCACCTGCCGGGTATGCCAGAACCACCTGTCGGACACTACGGAATCACCTGCCGCGCATGCCGGAACCACCTCTCAGACGTGCCGGAAGCACGTGCCAGACACGCCGGAAACACCTACCGGACAGACCGGAACCACCTGCCAAGAACTCCAGAGCCACCTGTTCGACTCGCTGGAACCACCTGCCGGACAGGCCCATATCAACTGCTGGCTATGCCAGAACCACCTGGGGGACAGTCCGGGATCACCTGCCAGCCATGGCGGAGCCACCTCTCAGACGTACCAGAACCACCTGCCGGAGAAGCTGGAAACACGTCCTGGACAGACTGGAACCACGTGACGGCCATGCCTGAACCACCTGCCGAGCACGGCGGAACCACCTGCCGGACACGCCAAAATCACCTGCGGGCTACGCCAGAACCACTTGGACGACTCTCCGAAATGACCTGCCGGGCATGTTGGAACCACCTCTCAGACGTGCCAGAAGCACGTGGCGGACAGTCCGGAATCACCTGTTGGGCATACGCAACCACCTCTGACACGTACCAGAACTACGTGCCGTGCACGCTGGAACCACCTACCGGACAGACCGGAATCACCATTTGGGCATGCCGGAACCACCAGTCAGATGTGCCAGAAACACGTGCCGGAGACGCCGGAAGCACCTGCCGAGCACGTCGCAACCACCTGCTCAACTCGCCTGAACCACCTGCCGGACACGCCAAAATCACCTGCCCGCTACACCAGCACCACTTCGGGGACAAGCCGGAATCACGTGAGGGGCATGCCGGCACAGCCTCTCAGACTGAACCTCGTGCCGGACACCACAGAACCACCTGCCGGACAGACCGGAACCACCTGCCGGACACGCCGGAACCACCGGCTCGACCCGCCGGAACGACCGCTGGACATGCAAAATCACCTGCCGGCTACGCCGGAAACACTTGGCGAACACTCCGGAATCACCTGCCGGGCATGCCGGAACCACCTCTCAGATATGCCAGAACCACGTGCCAATGACCCTGGAAGCACCTGCCGAGCACGCCGGAACCACCTGCTCGACTCGCCAGAACCACCTGCCGGACACGCAGAAATCACCTGCCGGCTACGCCACAACCAGTTGGGGAACACTTCGGAATCACCTGCCGGGCTTGCTGGAACCACCTGCCGGTCATGCCAAAATCACCTGCCAACTACGCCAGTACCACTTGGCGGACACTGTGGAAACAGCTGTCGGGCCGGCCGGAACCACATCTCAGACGTGCCAGAACCATGTGCATGAGATGCTGGAACCACACCCCGAACAGACGGAAAACACCTGCCAGACCCGTCTGAACAACCTGCCGAGCACGCCGGAGCCACCTGCTCGACTCGCCGGAACCACCTACCTGACATGCCCAAATCACCAGCCGGGTATGCCAGAACCACTTGGCGGACACTCCGGAATCATCTGCCGGACATGCCGGAACCAGCTCTCAGACACACCAGAACCACGTGCCGGAGACGCCGGAAGCACCTGCCGAGCATGCCGGAGCCACGTGCTCGACTCGCCAGAAACACCTGCCGGACACGCCAAAATCACCTGCCGGGTATGCCAGAGCCACCTGGCGGACACTCCGAAATCACCTGTCGCGCATGCCGGAACCACCTCTCATACGTGCCGGAAGCACGTGCCGGACACGCCGGAATCACCTACCGGACAGACCGGAACCACCTGCCGAGCACGCCGGAGCCACCTGTTTGACTCGCTGGAACCACCTGCCGGACAGGCCAATATCAACTGCTGGCTATGCCAGAACCACCTGGGGGACAGTCCGGGATCACCTGCCAGCCATGGCGGAACCACCTCTCAGACGTACCAGAACCACCTGCCGGAGAAGCTGGAAACACGTCCTGGACAGACTGGAACCACGTGACGGCCATGCCTGAACCACCTGCCGAGCACGGCGGAACCACCTGCCGGACACGCCAAAATCACCTGCGGGCTACGCCAGAACCACTTGGACGACTCTCCGAAATGACCTGCCGGGCATGTTGGAACCACCTCTCAGACGTGCCAGAAGCACGTGGCGGACAGTCCGGAATCACCTGTTGGGCATACGCAAGCACCTCTGAGACGTACCAGAACCACGTGCCGTGCACGCCGGAACCACCTACCGGACAGACCGGAATCAACTTTTGGGCATGCCGGAACCACCAGTCAGATGTGCCAGAAACACGTGCCGGAGACGCCGGAAGCACCTGCCGAGCACGTCGCAACCACCTGCTCAACTCGCCTGAACCACCTGCCGGACACGCCAAAATCACCTGCCCGCTACACCAGCACCACTTCGGGGACAAGCCGGAATCACGTGAGGGGCATGCCGGCACAGCCTCTCAGACTGAACCTCGTGCCGGACACCACAGAACCACCTGCCGGACAGAGCGGAACCACCTGCCGGACACGCCGGAACCACCAGCTCGACCCGCCGGAACGACCGCTGGACATGCAAAATCACCTGCCGGCTACGCCGGAAACACTTGGCGAACACTCCGGAATCACCTGCCGGGCATGCCGGAACCACCTCTCAGACATGCCAGAACCACGTGCCAATGACCAAGGAAGCACCTGCCGAGCACGCCGGAACCACCTGCTCGACTCGCCAGAACCACCTGCCGGACACGCAAAAATCACCTGCCGGCTACGCCACAACCAGTTGGGGAACACTTCGGAATCACCTGTCGGGCTTGCTGGAACCACCTGCCGGTCATGCCAAAATCAGCTGCCAACTACGCCACTACCACTTGGCGGACACTGTGGAAACACCTGTCGGGCCGGCCGGAACCACATCTCAGACGTGCCAGAACCATGTGCATGAGATGCTGGAACCACACCCCGAACAGACGGAAAACACCTGCCAGACCCGTCTGAACAACCTGCCGAGCACGCCGGAGCCACCTGCTCGACTCGCCAGAAACACCTGCCGGACACGCCAAAATCACCTGCCGGGTATGCCAGAACCACATGGCGGACACTCCGAAATCACCTGTCGCGCATGCCGGAACCACCTCTCAGACGTGCCGGAAGCACGTGCCGGACACGCCGGAATCACCTACCGGACAGACCGGAACCACCTCCCGAGCACGCCGGAGCCACCTGTTCGACTCGCTGGAATCACCTGCCGGACAGGCCAATATCAACTGCTGTCTATGCCAGAACTACCTGGGGGACGGTGCAGAATCGCCTGCCAGCCATGGCGGAACCACCTCTCAGACGTACCAGAACCACCTGCCGGAGAAGCTGGAAACACGTCCTGGACAGTCTGGAACCACCTGCCGGCCAAGCCTGAACCACCTGCCAAGCACAACGGAACAACCTGCCAGACACGCCAAAATCACCTGCGTGTTATGCCAGAACCACTTGGAGGACTCTCTGGGATGACCTGCCGGGCATGCCGGAACCACCTCTCAGACGTGCCAGAACCATGTGGCGGACAGTCCGGAATCACCTGTTGGGCATGCGCAACCACCTCTGAGACGTACCAGAACCACATGCCGTGCAGGCTGGAACCACCTACCGGACAGACCGGAATCACCTTTCGGGCATGCCGGAACCACCTGTCAGATGTGCCAGAAACACGTGCCGGAGACGCTGGAAGCACCTGCCAAGCACGTTGGAACCACCTGCTCAACTCGCCTGAACCACCTGCCGGACATGCCAAAATCACCTGCCGACTATGCCAGAACCCCTTGGCGAACACTCCGGAATCACTTGCGGGGCATGCAGGAACCACCTTTCAGACATGCCAGAACCCCGTGCCAATGACCCCGGAAGCACCAGCTGAGCACGCCGGAACCACCTGCTCGACTCGCCAGAACCACCTGCCGATCACGCAAAAATCACCTGCCGGCTACGCCACAACCAGTTGGTGAACACTTTGGAATCACCTGCCAGGCTTGCTGGAACCACCTGCCAGTCATGCCAAAATCACCTGCCAACTACGCCAGAACCGCTTGGCGGACACTGCGGAAACACCTGTCGGGCCGGCTGGAACCACATCTCAGACGTGCCAGAAACGTGTTCATGAGATGCTGGAACCACACCCCGAACAGACGGATACCACCTGCCAGAACCGCCTGAACCACCTGCTGAGCACGCCGGAACCACCTGCTCGACTCACTGGTACCACCTCCCTGACACGCCAAAATCACCTGCTGGGTATGCCAGAACCACTTGGCGGACACTCCGGAATCATCTGCCGGACATGCCGGAACCAGCTCTCAGACACACCAGAACCACGTGCCGGAGACGCCGGAAGCACCTACCAAGCATGCCGGAGCCACCTGCTCGACTCGCCAGAAACACCTGCCGGTCACGCCAAAATCACCTGCCGGGTATGCCAGAACCACCTGGCGGACACTACGGAATCACCTGCCGCACATGCCGGAACCACCTCTCCGACGTGCCGGAAGCACGTGCCAGACACGCCGGAAACACCTACCGGACAGACCAGAACCACCTGCCAAGTACGCCGGAGCCACCTGTTCGACTCGCTGGAACCACCTGCCGGACAGGCCAATATCAACTGCTGGCTATGCCAGAACCACCTGGGGGACAGTCCGGGATCATCTGCCAGCCATGGCGGAACCACCTCTCAGACGTACCAGAACCACCTGCCGGAAAAGCTGGAAACACGTCCTGGACAGACTGGAACCACGTGACGGCCATGCCTGAACCACCTGCCCAGCACGGCGGAACCACCTGCCGGACACGCCAAAATCACCTGCGGGCTACGCCAGAACCACTTGGACGACTCTCCGAAATGACCTGCCGGGCATGTTGGAACCACCTCTCAGACGTGCCAGAAGCACGTGACGGACAGTCCGGAATCACCTGTTGGGCATACGCAACCACCTCTGACACGTACCAGAACCACGTGCCGTGCACGCCGGAACCACCTACCGGACAGACCGGAATCAACTTTTGGGCATGCCGGAACCACCAGTCAGATGTGCCAGAAACACGTGCCGGAGACGCCGGAAGCACCTGCCGAGCACGTCGCAACCACCTGCTCACCTCGCCTGAACCACCTGCCGGACACGCCAAAATCACCTGCCCGCTACACCAGCACCACTTCGGGGACAAGCCGGAATCACGTGAGGGGCATGCCGGCACAGCCTCTCAGACTGAACCTCGTGCCGGACACCACAGAACCACCTGCCGGACAGACCGGAATCACCTGCCGGACACGCCGGAACCACCGGCTCGACCCGCCGGAACGACCGCTGGACATGCAAAATCACCTGCCGGCTACGCCGGAAACACTTGGCGAACACTCCAGAATCACCTGCCGGGCATGCCGGAACCACCTCTCAGATATGCCAGAACCACGTGCCAATGACCCCGGAAGCACCTGCCGAGCACGCTGGAACCACCTGCTCGACTCGCCAGAACCACCTGCCGGACACGCAGAAATCACCTGCCGGCTACGCCACAACCAGTTGGGGAACACTTCGGAATCACCTGCCGGGCTTGCTGGAACCACCTGCCGGTCATGCCAAAATCACCTGCCAACTACGCCAGTACCACTTGGCGGACACTGTGGAAACACCTGTCGGGCCGGCCGGAACCACATCTCAGACGTGCCAGAACCATGTGCATGAGATGCTGGAACCACACCCCGAACAGACGGAAAACACCTGCCAGATCCGTCTGAACAACCTGCCGAGCACGCCGGAGCCACCTGCTCGACTCGCCGGAACCACCTACCTGACATGCCCAAATCACCAGCCGGGTATGCCAGAACCACTTGGCGGACACTCCGGAATCATCTGCCGGACATGCCGGAACCAGCTCTCAGACACACCAGAACCACGTGCCGGAGACGCCGGAAGCACCTGCCGAGCATGCCGGAGCCACCTGCTCGACTCGCCAGAAACACCTGCCGGACACGCCAAAATCACCTGCCGGGTATGCCAGAGCCACCTGGCGGACACTCCGAAATCACCTGTTGTGCATGCCGGAACCACCTCTCAGCCGTGCCGGAAGCAAGTGCCGGACACGCCGGAATCACCTACCGGACAGACCGGAACCACCTCCCGAGCACGCCGGAGCCACCTGTTCGACTCGCTGGAACCACCTGCCGGACAGGCCAATATCAACTGCTGGCTATGCCAGAACCACCTGGGGGACGGTCCGGAATCGCCTGCCAGCCATGGCGGAACCACCTCTCAGACGTACCAGAACCACCTGCCGGAGAAGCTGGAAACACGTCCTGGACAGTCTGGAACCACCTGCCGGCCAAGCCTGAACCACCTGCCAAGCACAACGGAACAACCTGCCAGACACGCCAAAATCACCTGCGTGTTATGCCAGAACCACTTGGAGGACTCTCTGGGATGACCTGCCGGGCATGCCGGAACCACCTCTCAGACGTGCCAGAACCATGTGGCGGACAGTCCGGAATCACCTGTTGGGCATGCGCAACCACCTCTGAGACGTACCAGAACCACATGCCGTGCAGGCTGGAACCACCTACCGGACAGACCGGAATCACCTTTCGGGCATGCCGGAACCACCTGTCAGATGTGCCAGAAACACGTGCCGGAGACGCCGGAAGCACCTGCCAAGCACGTTGGAACCACCTGCTCAACTCGCCTGAACCACCTGCCGGACATGCCAAAATCACCTGCCGACTATGCCAGAACCACTTGGCGAACACTCCGGAATCACTTGCGGGGCATGCAGGAACCACCTCTCAGACATGCCAGAACCCCGTGCCAATGACCCCGGAAGCACCAGCCGAGCACGCCGGAACCACCTGCTCGACTCGCCAGAACCACCTGCCGATCACGCAAAAATCACCTGCCGGCTACGCCACAACCAGTTGGTGAACACTTTGGAATCACCTGCCAGGCTTGCTGGAACCACCTGCCGGTCATGCCAAAATCACCTGCCAACTACGCCAGAACCGCTTGGCGGACACTGCGGAAACACCTGTCGGGCCGGCTGGAACCACATCTCAGACGTGCCAGAAACGTGTTCATGAGATGCTGGAACCACACCCCGAACAGACGGATACCACCTGCCAGAACCGCCTGAACCACCTGCTGAGCACGCCGGAACCACCTGCTCGACTCACCGGTACCACCTCCCTGACACGCCAAAATCACCTGCTGGGTATGCCAGAACCACTTGGCGGACACTCCGGAATCATCTGCCGGACATGCCGGAACCAGCTCTCAGACACACCAGAACCACGTGCCGGAGACGCCGGAAGCACCTACCAAGCATGCCGGAGCCACCTGCTCGACTCGCCAGAAACACCTGCCGGACACGCCAAAATCACCTGCCGTGTATGCCAGAACCACCTGGCGGACACTACGGAATCACCTGCCGCACATGCCGGAACCACCTCTCCGACGTGCCGGAAGCACGTGCCAGACACGCCGGAAACACCTACCGGACAGACCGGAACCACCTGCCAAGAACGCCGGAGCCACCTGTTCGACTCGCTGGAACCACCTGCCGGACAGGCCAATATCAACTGCTGGCTATGCCAGAACCACCTGGGGGACAGTCCGGGATCACCTGCCAGCCATGGCGGAACCACCTCTCAGACGTACCAGAACCACCTGCCGGAAAAGCTGGAAACACGTCCTGGACAGACTGGAACCACGTGACGGCCATGCCTGAACCACCTGCCGAGCACGGCGGAACCACCTGCCGGACACGCCAAAATCACCTGCGGGCTACGCCAGAACCACTTGGACGACTCTCCGAAATGACCTGCCGGGCATGTTGGAACCACCTCTCAGACGTGCCAGAAGCACGTGACGGACAGTCCGGAATCACCTGTTGGGCATACGCAACCACCTCTGACACGTACCAGAACCACGTGCCGTGCACGCCGGAACCACCTACCGGACAGACCGGAATCAACTTTTGGGCATGCCGGAACCACCAGTCAGATGTGCCAGAAACACGTCCCGGAGACGCCGGAAGCACCTGCCGAGCACGTCGCAACCACCTGCTCAACTCGCCTGAACCACCTGCCGGACACGCCAAAATCACCTGCCCGCTACACCAGCACCACTTCGGGGACAAGCCGGAATCACGTGAGGGGCATGCCGGCACAGCCTCTCAGACTGAACCTCGTGCCGGACACCACAGAACCACCTGCCGGACAGACCGGAACCACCTGCCGGACACGCCGGAACCACCGGCTCGACCCGCCGGAACGACCGCTGGACATGCAAAATCACCTGCCGGCTACGCCGGAAACACTTGGCGAACACTCCAGAATCACCTGCCGGGCATGCCGGAACCACCTCTCAGATATGCCAGAACCACGTGCCAATGACCCCGGAAGCACCTGCCAAGCACGCCGGAACCACCTGCTCGACTCGCCAGAACCACCTGCCGGACACGCAGAAATCACCTGCCGGCTACGCCACAACCAGTTGGGGAACACTTCGGAATCACCTGCCGGGCTTGCTGGAACCACCTGCCGGTCATGCCAAAATCACCTGCCAACTACGCCAGTACCACTTGGCGGACACTGTGGAAACACCTGTCGGGCCGGCCGGAACCACATCTCAGACGTGCCAGAACCATGTGCATGAGATGCTGGAACCACACCCCGAACAGACGGAAAACACCTGCCAGACCCGTCTGAACAACCTGCCGAGCACGCCGGAGCCACCTGCTCGACTCGCCGGAACCACCTACCTGACATGCCCAAATCACCAGCCGGGTATGCCAGAACCACTTGGCGGACACTCCGGAATCATCTGCCGGACATGCCGGAACCAGCTCTCAGACACACCAGAACCACGTGCCGGAGACGCCGGAAGCACCTGCCGAGCATGCCGGAGCCACCTGCTCGACTCGCCAGAAACACCTGCCGGACACGCCAAAATCACCTGCCGGGTATGCCAGAACCACCTGGCGGACACTCCGAAATCACCTGTCGCGCATGCCGGAACCACCTCTCAGACGTTCCGGAAGCACGTGCCGGACACGCCGGAATCACCTACCGGACATACCGGAACCACCTGCCGAGCACGCCGGAGCCACCTGTTCGACTCGCTGGAATCACCTGCCGGACAGGCCAATATCAACTGCTGTCTATGCCAGAACTACCTGGGGGACGGTGCAGAATCGCCTGCCAGCCATGGCGGAACCACCTCTCAGACGTACCAGAACCACCTGCCGGAGAATCTGGAAACACGTCCTGGACAGTCTGGAACCACCTGCCGGCCAAGCCTGAACCACCTGCCAAGCACAACGGAACAACCTGCCAGACACGCCAAAATCACCTGCGTGTTATGCCAGAACCACTTGGAGGACTCTCTGGGATGACCTGCCGGGCATGCCGGAACCACCTCTCAGACGTGCCAGAACCATGTGGCGGACAGTCCGGAATCACCTGTTGGGCATGCGCAACCACCTCTGAGACGTACCAGAACCACATGCCGTGCAGGCTGGAACCACCTACCGGACAGACCGGAATCACCTTTCGGGCATGCCGGAACCACCTGTCAGATGTGCCAGAAACACGTGCCGGAGACGCCGGAAGCACCTGCCAAGCCCGTTGGAACCACCTGCTCAACTCGCCTGAACCACCTGCCGGACATGCCAAAATCACCTGCCGACTATGCCAGAACCCCTTGGCGAACACTCCGGAATCACTTGCGGGGCATGCAGGAAGCACCTTTCAGACATGCCAGAACCCCGTGCCAATGACCCCGGAAGCACCAGCCGAGCACGCCGGAACCACCTGCTCGACTCGCCAGAACCACCTGCCGATCACGCAAAAATCACCTGCCGGCTACGCCACAACCAGTTGGTGAACACTTTGGAATCACCTGCCAGGCTTGCTGGAACCACCTGCCAGTCATGCCAAAATCACCTGCCAACTACGCCAGAACCGCTTGGCGGACACTGCGGAAACACCTGTCGGGCCGGCTGGAACCACATCTCAGACGTGCCAGAAACGTGTTCATGAGATGCTGGAACCACACCCCGAACAGACGGATACCACCTGCCAGAACCGCCTGAACCACCTGCTGAGCACGCCGGAACCACCTGCTCGACTCACTGGTACCACCTCCCTGACACGCCAAAATCACCTGCTGGGTATGCCAGAACGACTTGGCGGACACTCCGGAATCATCTGCCGGACATGCCGGAACCAGCTCTCAGACACACCAGAACCACGTGCCGGAGACGCCGGAAGCACCTACCAAGCATGCCGGAGCCACCTGCTCGACTCGCCAGAAACACCTGCCGGTCACGCCAAAATCACCTGCCGGGTATGCCAGAACCACCTGGCGGACACTACGGAATCACCTGCCGCACATGCCGGAACCACCTCTCCGACGTGCCGGAAGCACGTGCCAGACACGCCGGAAACACCTACCGGACAGACCAGAACCACCTGCCAAGAACGCCGGAGCCACCTGTTCGACTCGCTGGAACCACCTGCCGGACAGGCCAATATCAACTGCTGGCTATGCCAGAACCACCTGGGGGACAGTCCGGGATCATCTGCCAGCCATGGCGGAACCACCTCTCAGACGTACCAGAACCACCTGCCGGAAAAGCTGGAAACACGTCCTGGACAGACTGGAACCACGTGACGGCCATGCCTTAACCACCTGCCGAGCACGGCGGAACCACCTGCCGGACACGCCAAAATCACCTGCGGGCTACGCCAGAACCACTTGGACGACTCTCCGAAATGACCTGCCGGGCATGATGGAACCACCTCTCAGACGTGCCAGAACCACCTGCCGGAGAAGCTGGAAACACGTCCTGGACAGTCTGGAACCACCTGCCGGCCAAGCCTGAACCACCTGCCAAGCACAACGGAACAACCTGCCAGACACGCCAAAATCACCTGCGTGTTATGCCAGAACCACTTGGAGGACTCTCTGGGATGACCTGCCGGGCATGCCGGAACCACCTCTCAGACGTGCCAGAACCATGTGGCGGACAGTCCGGAATCACCTGTTGGGCATGCGCAACCACCTCTGAGACGTACCAGAACCACATGCCGTGCAGGCTGGAACCACCTACCGGACAGACCGGAATCACCTTTCGGGCATGCCGGAACCACCTGTCAGATGTGCCAGAAACACGTGCCGGAGACGCCGGAAGCACCTGCCAAGCACGTTGGAACCAAGTGCTCAACTCGCCTGAACCACCTGCCGGACATGCCAAAATCACCTGCCGACTATGCCAGAACCACTTGGCGAACACTCCGGAATCACTTGCCGGGCATGCAGGAACCACCTCTCAGACATGCCAGAACCCCGTGCCAATGACCCCGGAAGCACCAGCCGAGCACGCCGGAACCACCTGCTCGACTCGCCAGAACCACCTGCCGATCACGCAAAAATCACCTGCCGGCTACGCCACAACCAGTTGGTGAACACTTTGGAATCACCTGCCAGGCTTGCTGGAACCACCTGCCAGTCATGCCAAAATCACCTGCCAACTACGCCAGAACCGCTTGGCGGACACTGCGGAAACACCTGTCGGGCCGGCTGGAACCACATCTCAGACGTGCCAGAAACGTGTTCATGAGATGCTGGAACCACACCCCGAACACACGGATACCACCTGCCAGAACCGCCTGAACCACCTGCTGAGCACGCCGGAACCACCTGCTCGACTCACCGGTACCACCTCCCTGACACGCCAAAATCACCTGCTGGGTATGCCAGAACCACTTGGCGGACACTCCGGAATCATCTGCCGGACATGCCGGAACCAGCTCTCAGACACACCAGAACCAAGTGCCGGAGACGGGGAAGCACCTGCCGAGCATGCCGGAGCCACCTGCTCGACTCGCCAGAAACACCTGCCGGACACCCCAAAATCACCTGCAAGGTATGCCAGAACCACCTGGCGGACACTACGGAATCACCTGCCGCGAATGCCGGAACCACCTCTCAGACGTGCCGGAAGCACGTGCCAGACACGCCGGAAACACCTACCGGACAGACCGGAACCACCTGCCAAGAACGCCGGAGCCACCTGTTCGACTCGCTGGAACCACCTGCCGGACAGGCCAATATCAACTGCTGGCTATGCCAGAACCACCTGGGGGACAGTCCGGGATCACCTGCCAGCCATGGCGGAACCACCTCTCAGACGCACCAGAACCACCTGCCGGAGAAGCTGGAAACACGTCCTGGACAGACTGGAACCACGTGACGGCCATGCCTGAACCACCTGCCGAGCACGGCGGAACCACCTGCCGGACACGCCAAAATCACCTGCGGGCTACGCCAGAACCACTTGGACGACTCTCCGAAATGACCTGCCGGGCATGTTGGAACCACCTCTCAGACGTGCCAGAAGCACGTGGCGGACAGTCCGGAATCACCTGTTGGGCATACGCAACCACCTCTGACACGTACCAGAACCACGTGCCGTGCACGCCGGAACCACCTACCGGACAGACCGGAATCAACTTTTGGGCATGCCGGAACTACCAGTCAGATGTGCCAGAAACACGTGCCGGAGACGCCGGAAGCACCTGCCGAGCACGTCGCAACCACCTGCTCAACTCGCCTGAACCACCTGCCGGACACGCCAAAATCACCTGCCCGCTACACCAGCACCACTTCGGGGACAAGCCGGAATCACGTGAGGGGCATGCCGGCACAGCCTCTCAGACTGAACCTCGTGCCGGACACCACAGAACCACCTGCCGGACAGACCGGAACCACCTGCCGGACACGCCGGAACCACCGGCTCGACCCGCCGGAACGACCGCTGGACATGCAAAATCTCCTGCCGGCTACGCCGGAAACACTTGGCAAACACTCCGGAATCACCTGCCGGGCATGCCGGAACCACCTCTCAGATATGCCAGAACCACGTGCCAATGACCCCGGAAGCACCTGCCGAGCACGCCGGAACCACCTGCTCGACTCGCCAGAACCACCTGCCGGACACGCAGAAATCACCTGCCGGCTACGCCACAACCAGTTGGGGAACACTTCGGAATCACCTGCCGGGCTTGCTGGAACCACCTGCCGGTCATGCCAAAATCACCTGCCAACTACGCCAGTACCACTTGGCGGACACTGTGGAAACACCTGTCGGGCCGGCCGGAACCACATCTCAGACGTGCCAGAACCATGTGCATGAGATGCTGGAACCACACCCCGAACAGACGGAAAACACCTGCCAGATCCGTCTGAACAACCTGCCGAGCACGCCGGAGCCACCTGCTCGACTCGCCGGAACCACCTACCTGACATGCCCAAATCACCAGCCGGGTATGCCAGAACCACTTGGCGGACACTCCGGAATCATCTGCCGGACATGCCGGAACCAGCTCTCAGACACACCAGAACCACGTGCCGGAGACGCCGGAAGCACCTGCCGAGCATGCCGGAGCCACCTGCTTGACTCGCCAGAAACACCTGCCGGACACGCCAAAATCACCTGCCGGGTACGCCAGAACCACCTGGCGGACACTCCGAAATCACCTGTCGCGCATGCCGGAACCACCTGTCAGACATGCCAGAACCCCGTGCCAATGACCCCGGAAGCACCTGCCGAGCACGCCGGAACAACTTGCTTGACTCGCCAGAACCACCTGCCGATCACGCAAAAATCACCTGCCGGCTACGCCACAACCAGTTGCTGAACACTTTGGAATCACCTGCCAGGCTTGCTGGAACCACCTGCCAGTCATGCCAAAATCACCTGCCAACTACGCCAGAACCGCTTGGCGGACACTGCGGAAACACCTGTCGGGCCGGCTGGAACCACATCTCACACGTGCCAGAAACGTGTTCAAAGGAGATGCTGGAACCACACCCCGAACAGACGGAAAACACCTGCCAGACCCGTCTGAACAACCTGCCGAGCACGCCGGAGCCACCTGCTCGACTCGCCGGAACCACCTACCTGACATGCCAAAATCACCAGCCGGGTATGCCAGAACCACTTGGCGGACACTCCGGAATCATCTGCCGGACATGCCGGAACCAGCTCTCAGACACACCAGAACCACGTGCCGGAGACGCCGGAAGCACCTGCCGAGCATGCCGGAGCCACCTGCTCGTCTCGCCAGAAACACCTGCCGGACACGCCAAAATCACCTGCCGGGTATGCCAGAGCCACCTGGCGGACACTCCGAAATCACCTGTCGTGCATGCCGGAACCACCTCTCAGCCGTGCCGGAAGCAAGTGCCGGACACGCCGGAATCACCTACCGGACAGACCGGAACCACCTGCCGAGCACGCCGGAGCCACCTGTTCGACTCGCTGGAACCACCTGCCGGACAGGCCCATATCAACTGCTGGCTATGCCAGAACCACCTGGGGGACAGTCCGGGATCACCTGCCAGCCATGGCGGAACCACCTCTCAGACGTACCAGAACCACCTGCCGGAGAAGCTGGAAACACGTCCTGGACAGACTGGAACCACGTGACGGCCATGCCTGAACCACCTGCCGAGCACGGCGGAACCACCTGCCGGACACGCCAAAATCACCTGCGGGCTACGCCAGAACCACTTGGACGACTCTCCGAAATGACCTGCCGGGCATGTTGGAACCACCTGTCAGACGTGCCAGAAGCACGTGGCGGACAGTCCGGAATCACCTGTTGGGCATACGCAACCACCTCTGAGACGTACCAGAACCACGTGCCGTGCACGCCGGAACCACCTACCGGACAGACCGGAATCAACTTTTGGGCATGCCGGAACCACCAGTCAGATGTGCCAGAAACACGTGCCGGAGACGCCGGAAGCACCTGCCGAGCACGTCGCAACCACCTGCTCAACTCGCCTGAACCACCTGCCGGACACGCCAAAATCACCTGCCCGCTACACCAGCACCACTTCGGGGACAAGCCGGAATCACGTGAGGGGCATGCCGGCACAGCCTCTCAGACTGAACCTCGTGCCGGACACCACAGAACCACCTGCCGGACAGACCGGAACCACCTGCCGGACACGCTGGAACCACCGGCTCGACCCGCCGGAACGACCGCTGGACATGCAAAATCACCTGCCGGCTACGCCGGAAACACTTGGCGAACACTCCGGAATCACCTGCCGGGCATGCCGGAACCACCTCTCAGATATGCCAGAACCACGTGCCAATGACCCCGGAAGCACCTGCCGAGCACGCCGGAACCACCTGCTCGACTCGCCAGAACCACCTGCCGGACACGCAGAAATCACCTGCCGGCTACGCCACAACCAGTTGGGGAACACTTCGGAATCACCTGCCGGGCTTGCTGGAACCACCTGCCAGTCATGCCAAAAGCACCTGCCAACTACGCCATTACCACTTGGCGGACACTGTGGAAACAGCTGTCGGGCCGGCCGGAACCACATCTCAGACGTGCCAGAACCATGTGCATGAGATGCTGGAACCACACCCCGAACAGACGGAAAACACCTGCCAGACCCGTCTGAACAACCTGCCGAGCACGCCGGAGCCACCTGCTCGACTCGCCGGAACCACCTACCTGACATGACCAAATCACCAGCCGGGTATGCCAGAACCACTTGGCGGACACTCCGGAATCATCTGCCGGACATGCCGGAACCACCTCTCAGACACACCAGAACCAGGTGCCGGAGACGCCGGAAGCACCTGCCGAGCATGCCGGAGCCACCTGCTCGACTCGCCAGAAACACCTGCCGGACACGCCAAAATCACCTGCCGGGTACGCCAGAACCACCTGGCGGACACTCCGAAATCACCTGTCGCGCATGCCGGAACCACCTCTCAGACTTGCCGGAAGCACGTGCCGGACACGCCGGAATCACCTACCGGACAGACCGGAACCACCTGCCGAGCACGCCGGAGCCACCTGTTCGACTCGCTGGAACCACCTGCCGGACAGGCCAATATCAACTGCTGGCTATGCCAGAACCACCTGGGGGACAGTCCGGGATCACCTGCCAGCCATGGCGGAACCACCTCTCAGACGTACCAGAACCACCTGCCGGAGAAGCTGGAAACACGTCCTGGACAGACTGGAACCACGTGACGGCCATGCCTGAACCACCTGCCGAGCACGGCGGAACCACCTGCCGGACACGCCAAAATCACCTGCGGGCTACGCCAGAACCACTTGGACGACTCTCCGAAATGACCTGCCGGGCATGTTGGAACCACCTCTCAGACGTGCCAGAAGCACGTGACGGACAGTCCGGAATCACCTGTTGGGCATACGCAACCACCTCTGAGACGTACCAGAACCACGTGCCGTGCACGCCGGAACCACCTACCGGACAGACCGGAATCAACTTTTGGGCATGCCGGAACCACCAGTCAGATGTGCCAGAAACACGTGCCGGAGACGCCGGAAGCACCTGCCGAGCACGTCGCAACCACCTGCTCAACTCGCCTGAACCACCTGCCGGACACGCCAAAATCACCTGCCCGCTACACCAGCACCACTTCGGGGACAAGACGGAATCACGTGAGGGGCATGCCGGCACAGACTCTCAGAGTGAACCTCGTGCCGGACACCACAGAACCACCTGCCGGACAGACCGGAACCACCTGCCAGACACGCCGGAACCACCGGCTCGAGCCGCCGGAACGACCGCTGGACATGCAAAATCACCTGCCGGCTACGCCGGAAACACTTGGCGAACACTGCGGAATCACCTGCCGGGCATGCCGGAACCACCTCTCAGATAGGCCAGAACCACGTGCGAATGACCCTGGAAGCACCTGCCGAGCACGCCGGAACCGCCTGCTCCACTCGCCAGAACCACCTGCCGGACACGCAGAAATCACCTGCCGGCTACGCCACAACCAGTTGGGGAACACTTCGGAATCACCTGCCGGGCTTGCTGGAACCACCTGCCGGTCATGCCAAAATCACCTGCAAACTATGCCAGTACCACTTGGCGGACACTGTGGAAACACCTGTCGGGCCGGCCGGAACCACATCTCAGACGTGCCAGAACCATGTGCATGAGATGCTGGAACCACACCCCGAACAGACGGAAAACACCTGCCAGACCCGTCTGAACAACCTGCCGAGCACGCCGGAGCCACCTGCTCGACTCGCCGGAACCACCTACCTGACATGCCCAAATCACCAGCCGGGTATGCCAGAACCACTTGGCGGACACTCCGGAATCATCTGCCGGACATGCCGGAACCAGCTCTCAGACACACCAGAACCACGTGCCGGAGACGCCGGAAGCACCTGCCGAGCATTCCGGAGCCACCTGCTCGACTCGCCAGAAACACCTGCCGGACACGCCAAAATCACCTGCCGGGTACGCCAGAACCACCTGGCGGACACTCCGAAATCACCTGTCGCGCATGCCGGAACCACCTCTCAGACGTGCCGGAAGCACGTGCCGGACACGCCGGAATCACCTACCGGACAGACCGGAACCACCTGCCGAGCACGCCGGAGCCACCTGTTCGGCTCGCTGGAACCACCTGCCGGACAGGCCAATATCAACTGCTGGCTATGCCAGAACCACCTGGGGGACAGTCCGGGATCACCTGCCAGCCATGGCGGAACCACCTCTCAGACGTACCAGAACCACCTGCCGGAGAAGCTGGAAACACGTCCTGGACAGACTGGAACCACGTGACGGCCATGCCTGAACCACATGCTGAGCACGGCGGAACCACCTGCCGGACACGCCAAAATCACCTGCGGGCTACGCCAGAACCACTTGGACGACTCTCCGAAATGACCTGCCGGGCATGTTGGAACCTCCTCTCAGACGTGCCAGAAGCACGTGGCGGACAGTCCGGAATCACCTGTTGGGCATATGCAACCACCTCTGACACGTACCAGAACCACGTGCCGTGCACGCCGGAACCACCTACCGGACAGACCGGAATCAGCTTTTGGGCATGCCGGAACCACCAGTCAGATGTGCCAGAAACACGTGCCGGAGACGCCGGAAGCACCTGCCGAGCACGTCGCAACCACCTGCTCAACTCGCCTGAACCACCTGCCGGACACGCCAAAATCACCTGCCCGCTACACCAGCACCACTTCGGGTCAAGCCGGAATCACGTGAGGGGCATGCCGGCACAGCCTCTCAGACTGAACCTCGTGCCGGACACCACAGAACCACCTGCCGGACAGACCGGAACCACCTGCCGGACACGCCGGAACCACCAGCTCGACCCGCCGGAACGACCGCTGGACATGCAAAATCACCTGCCGGCTACGCCGGAAACACTTGGCGAACACTCCGGAATCACCTGCCGGGCATGCCGGAACCACCTCTCAGATATGCCAGAACCACGTGCCAATGACCCCGGAAGCACCTGCCGAGCACGCCGGAACCACCTGCTCGACTCGCCAGAACCACCTGCCGGACACGCAGAAATCACCTGCCGGCTACGCCACAACCAGTTGGGGAACACTTCGGAATCACCTGCCGGGCTTGCTGGAACCACCTGCCAGTCATGCCAAAAGCACCTGCCAACTACTCCATTACCACTTGGCGGACACTGTGGAAACACCTGTCGGGCCGGCCGGAACCACATCTCAGACGTGCCAGAACCATGTGCATGAGATGCTGGAACCACACCCCGAAGAGACGGAAAACACCTGATAGACCCGTCTGAACAACCTGCCGAGCACGCCGGAGCCACCTGCTCGACTCGCCGGAACCACCTACCTGACATGCCCAAATCACCAGCCGGGTATGCCAGAACCACTTGGCGGACACTCCGGAATCATCTGCCGGACATGCCGGAACCAGCTCTCAGACAAACCAGAACCACGTGCCGGAGACGCCGGAAGCACCTGCCGAGCATTCCGGAGCCACCTGCTCGTCTCGCCAGAAACACCTGCCGGACACGCCAAAATCACCTGCCGGGTACGCCAGAACCACCTGGCGGACACTCCGAAATCACCTGTCGCGCATGCCGGAACCACCTCTCAGACGTGCCGGAAGCACGTGCCGGACACGCCGGAATCACCTACCGGACAGACCGGAACCACCTGCCGAGCACGCCGGAGCCACCTGTTCGACTCACTGGAACCACCTGCCGGACAGGCCAATATCAACTGCTGGCTATGCCATAACCACCTGGGGGACAGTCCGGGATCACCTGCGAGCCATGGCGGAACCACCTCTCAGACGTACCAGAACCACCTGCCGGAGAAGCTGGAAACACGTCCTGGACAGACTGGAACCACGTGACGGCCATGCCTGAACCCCCTGCCAAGCACAACGGAACAACCTGCCAGACACGCCAAAATCACCTGCGTGTTATGCCAGAACCACTTGGAGGACTCTCTGGGATGACCTGCCGGGCATGCCGGAACCACCTCTCAGACGTGCCAGAACCATGTGGCGGACAGTCCGGAATCACCTGTTGGGCATGCGCAACCACCTCTGAGACGTACCAGAACCACATGCCGTGCAGGCTGGAACCACCTACCGGACAGACCGGAATCACCTTTCGGGCATGCCGGACCACCTGTCAGATGTGCCAGAAACACGTGCCGGAGACGCCGGAAGCACCTGCCAAGCACGTTGGAACCACCTGCTCAACTCGCCTGAACCACCTGCCGGACATGCCAAAATCACCTGCCGACTATGCCAGAACCCCTTGGCGAACACTCCGGAATCACTTGCCGGGCATGCAGGAACCACCTCTCAGACATGCCAGAACCCCGTGCCAATGACCCCGGAAGCACCAGCCGAGCACGCCGGAACAACTTGCTTGACTCGCCAGAAGCACCTGCCGATCACGCAAAAATCACCTGCCGGCTACGCCACAACCAGTTGGTGAACACTTTGGAATCACCTGCCAGGCTTGCTGGAACCACCTGCCAGTCATGCCAAAATCACCTGCCAACTACGCCAGAACCGCTTGGCGGACACTGCGGAAACACCTGTCGGGCCGGCTGGAACCACATCTCAGACGTGCCAGAAACGTGTTCATGAGATGCTGGAACCACACCCCGAACAGAAGGATACCACCTGCCAGAACCGCCTGAACCACCTGCTGAGCACGCCGGAACCACCTGCTCGACTCACCGGCACCACCTCCCTGACACGCCAAAATCACCTGCTGGGTATGCCAGAACCACTTGGCGGACACTCCGGAATCATCTGCCGGACATGCCGGAACCAGCTCTCAGACACACCATAACCACGTGCCGGAGACGCCGGAAGCACCTGCCGAGCATGCCGGAGCCACCTGCTCGACTCGCCAGAAACACCTGCCGGACACGCCAAAATCACCTGCCGGGTATGCCAGAACCACCTGGCGGACACTATGGAATCACCTGCCGCGCATGCCGGAACCACCTCTCAGACGTGCCGGAAGCACGTGCCAGACACGCCGGAAAAACCTACCGGACAGACCTGAACCACCTGCCAAGAACCCCGGAGCCACCTGTTCGACTCGCTGGAACCACCTGCCGGACAGGCCAATATCAACTGCTGGCTATGCCAGAACCACCTGGGGGACAGTCCGGGATCACCTGCCAGCCATGGCGGAACCACCTCTCAGACGTACCAGAACCACCTGCCGGAGAAGCTGGAAACACGTCCTGGACAGACTGGAACCACGTGACGGCCATGCCTGAACCACCTGCCGAGCACGGCGGAACCACCTGCCGGACACGCCAAAATCACCTGCGGGCTACGCCAGAACCACTTGGACGACTCTCCGAAATGACCTGCCGGGCATGTTGGAACCACCTCTCAGACGTGCCAGAAGCACGTGCCAGACAGTCCGGAATCACCTGTTGGGCATACGCAACCACCTCTGAGACGTACCAGAACCACGTGCCGTGCACGCCGGAACCACCTACCGGACAGACCGGAATCAACTTTTGGGCATGCCGGAACCACCAGTCAGATGTGCCAGAAACACGTGCCGGAGACGCCGGAAGCACCTGCCGAGCACGTCGCAACCACCTGCTCAACTCGCCTGAACCACCTGCCGGACACGCCAAAATCACCTGCCCGCTACACCAGCACCACTTCGGGGACAAGCCGGAATCACGTGAGGGGCATGCCGGCACAGCCTCTCAGACTGAACCTCGTGCCGGACACCACAGAACTACCTGCCGGACAGACCGGAACCACCTGCCGGACACGCCGGGACCACCGGCTCGACCCGCCGGAACGACCGCTGGACATGCAAAATCACCTGCCGGCTACGCCGGAAACACTTGGCGAACACTCCAGAATCATCTGCCGGACATGCCGGAACCAGCTCTCAGACACACCAGAACCAAGTGCCGGAGACGCCGGAAGCACCTGCCGAGCATGCCGGAGCCACCTGCTTGACTCGCCAGAAACACCTGCCGGACACGCAAAAATCACCTGCCGGCTACGCCACAACCAGTTGGGGAACACTTCGGAATCACCTGCCGGGCTTGCTGGAACCACCTGCCGGTGATGCCAAAATCACCTGCCAACTACGCCAGTACCACTTGGCGGACACTGTGGAAACACCTGTCGGGCCGGCCGGAACCACATCTCAGACGTGCCACAACCATGTGCATGAGATGCTGGAACCACACCCCGAACAGACGGAAAACACCTGCCAGACCCGTCTGAACAACCTGCCGAGCACGCCGGAGCCACCTGCTCGACTCGCCGGAACCACCTACCTGACATGCCCAAATCACCAGCCGGGTATGCCAGAACCACTTGGCGGACACTCCGGAATCATCTGCCGGACATGCCGGAACCAGCTCTCAGACACACCAGAACCACGTGCCGGAGACGCCGGAAGCACCTGCCGAGCATGCCGGAGCCACCTGCTCGACTCGCCAGAAACACCTGCCGGACACGCCAAAATCACCTGCCGGGTACGCCAGAACCACCTGGCGGACACTCCGAAATCACCTGTCGCGCATGCCGGAACCACCTCTCAGACATGCCAGAACCCCGTGCCAATGACCCCGGAAGCACCTGCCGGACACGCCGGAACCACCGGCTCGACCCGCCGGAACGACCGCTGGACATGCAAAATCACCTGCCGGCTACGCCGGAAACACTTGGCGAACACTCCAGAATCACCTGCCGGGCATGCCGGAACCACCTCTCAGATATGCCAGAACCACGTGCCAATGACCCCGGAAGCACCTGCCGAGCACGCCGGAACCACCTGCTCGACTCGCCAGAACCACCTGCCGGACACGCAGAAATCACCTGCCGGCTACGCCACAACCAGTTGAGGAACACTTCGGAATCACCTGCCGGGCTTGCTGGAACCACCTGCCGGTGATGCCAAAATCACCTGCCAACTACGCCAGTACCACTTGGCGGACACTGTGGAAACAGCTGTCGGGCCGGCCGGAACCACATCTCAGACGTGCCAGAACCATGTGCATGAGATGCTGGAACCACACCCCGAACAGACGGAAAACACCTGCCAGACCCGTCTGAACAACCTGCCGAGCACGCCGGAGCCACCTGCTCGACTCGCCGGAACCACCTACCTGACATGCCCAAAACACCAGCCGGGTATGCCAGAACCACTTGCCGGACACTCCGGAATCATCTGCCGGACATGCCGGAACCAGCTCTCAGACACACCAGAACCACGTGCCGGAGACGCCGGAAGCAGCTGCCGAGCATGCCGGAGCCACCTGCTAGACTCGCCAGAAACACCTGCCGGACATGCCAAAATCACCTGCCGGGTACGCCAGAACCACCTGGCGGACACTCCGAAATCACCTGTCGCGCATGCCGGAACCACCTCTCAGACGTGCCGGAAGCACGTTCCGGACACGCCGGAATCACCTACCGGACAGACCGGAACCACCTGCCGAGCACGCCGGAGCCACCTGTTCGACTCACTGGAACCACCTGCCGGACAGGCCAATATCAACTTCTGGCTATGGCAGAACCACCTGGGGGACGGTCCGGAATCACCTGAAAGCCATGGCGGAACCACCTCTCAGACGTACCAGAACCACCTGCCGGAGAAGCTGGAAACACGTCCTGGACAGTCTGGAACCACCTGCCGGCCAAGCCTGAACCACCTGCCAAGCACAACGGAACAACCTGCCAGACACGCCAAAATCACCTGCGTGTTATGCCAGAACCACTTGGAGGACTCTCTGGGATGACCTGCCGGGCATGCCGGAACCACCTCTCAGACGTGCCAGAACCATGTGGCGGACAGTCCGGAATCACCTTTTGGGCATGCGCAACCACCTCTGAGACGTACCAGAACCACATGCCGTGCAGGCTGGAACCACCTACCGGACAGACCGGAATCACCTTTCGGGCATGCCGGAACCACCTGTCAGATGTGCCAGAAACACGTGCCGGAGACGCCGGAAGCACCTGTCAAGCACGTTGGAACCACCTGCTCAACTCGCCTGAACCACCTGCCGGACATGCCAAAATCACCTGCCGACTATGCCAGAACCCCTTGGCGAACACTCCGGAATCACTTGCGGGGCATGCAGGAACCACCTCTCAGACATGCCAGAACCCCGTGCCAATGACCCCGGAAGCACCAGCCGAGCACGCCGGAACCACCTGCTCGACTCGCCAGAACCACCTGCCGATCACGCAAAAATCACCTGCCGGCTACGCCACAACCAGTTGGTGAACACTTTGGAATCACCTGCCAGGCTTGCTGGAACCAGCTGCCAGTCATGCCAAAATCACCTGCCAACTACGCCAGAACCGCTTGGCGGACACTGCGGAAACACCTGTCGGGCCGGCTGGAACCACATCTCAGACGTGCCAGAAACGTGTTCATGAGATGCTGGAACCACACCCCGAACACACGGATACCACCTGCCAGAACCGCCTGAACCACCTGCTGAGCACGCCGGAACCACCTGCTCGACTCACCGGTACCACCTCCCTGACACGCCAAAATCACCTGCTGGGTATGCCAGAACCACTTGGCGGACACTCCGGAATCATCTGCCGGACATGCCGGAACCAGCTCTCAGACACACCAGAACCAAGTGCCGGAGACGCCGGAAGCACCTGCCGAGCATGCCGGAGCCACCTGCTCGACTCGCCAGAAACACCTGCCGGACACGCTAAAATCACCTGCCGGGTACGCCAGAACCACCTGGCGGACACTACGGAATCACCTGCCGCGCATGCCGGAACCACCTCTCAGACGTGCTGGAAGCATGTGCCGGACACGCTGGAAACACCTACCGGACAGACCGGAACCACCTGCCAAGAACGCCGGAGCCACCTGTTCGACTCGCTGGAACCACCTGCCGGACAGGCCAATATCAACTGCTGGCTATGCCAGAACCACCTGGGGGACGGTCCGGGATCACCTGCCAGCCATGGCGGAACCACCTCTCAGCCGTACCAGAACCACCTGCCGGAGAAGCTGGAAACACGTCCTGGACAGACTGGAACCACGTGACGGCCATGCCTGAACCACCTGCCGAGCACGGCGGAACCACCTGCCGGACACGCCAAAATCACCTGCGGGCTACGCCAGAACCACTTGGACGACTCTCCGAAATGACCTGCCGGGCATGTTGGAACCACCTCTCAGACGTGCCAGAAGCACGTGACGGACAGTCCGGAATCACCTGTTGGGCATACGCAACCACCTCTGAGACGTACCAGAACCACGTGCCGTGCACGCCGGAACCACCTACCGGACAGACCGGAATCAACTTTTGGGCATGCCGGAACCACCAGTCAGATGTGCCAGAAACACGTGCCGGAGACGCCGGAAGCACCTACCGAGCACGTCGCAACCACCTGCTCAACTCGCCTGAACCACCTGCCGGACATGCCAAAATCACCTGCCCGCTACACCAGCACCACTTCGGGGACAAGCCGGAATCACGTGAGGGGCATGCCGGCACAGCCTCTCAGACTGAACCTCGTGCCGGACACCACAGAACCACCTGCCGGACAGACCGGAACCACCTGCCGGACACGCCGGAACCACCGGCTCGACCCGCCGGAACGACCGCTGCACATGCAAAATCACCTGCCGGCTACGCCGGAAACACTTGGCAAACACTCCGAAATCACCTGCCGGGCATGCCGGAACCACCTCTCAGATATGCCAGAACCACGTGCCAATGACCCCGGAAGCACCTGCCGAGCACGCCGGAACCACCTGCTCGACTCGCCAGAACCACCTGCCGGACACGCAAAAATCACCTGCCGGCTACGCCAGAACCAGTTGGGGAACACTTCGGAATCACCTGCCGGGCTTGCTGGAACCACCTGCCGGTCATGCCAAAATCACCTGCCAACTACGCCAGTACCACTTGGCGGACACTGTGGAAACACCTGTCGGGCCGGCCGGAACCACATCTCAGACGTGCCAGAACCATGTGCATGAGATGCTGGAACCACACCCCGAACAGACGGAAAACACCTGCCAGACCCGTCTGAACAACCTGCCGAGCACGCCGGAGCCACCTGCTCGACTCGCCGGAACCACCTACCTGACATGCCCAAATCACCAGCCGGGTATGCCAGAACCACTTGCCGGACACTCCGGAATCATCTGCCGGACATGCCGGAACCAGCTCTCAGACACACCAGAACCACGTGCCGGAGACGCCGGAAGCACCTGCCGAGCACGCCGGAGCCACCTGCTCGACTTGCCAGAAACACCTGCCGGACACGCCAAAATCACCTGCCGGGTATGCCAGAACCACCTGGCGGACACTCCGAAACCACCTGTCGCGCATGCCGGAACCACCTCTCAGACGTGCCGGAGACACGTGCCGGACACGCCGGAATCACCTACCGGACAGACCGGAACCACCTGCCGAGCACGCCGGAGCCACCTGTTCGACTCGCTGGAACCACCTGCCGGACAGGCCAATATCAACTGCTGGCTATGCCAGAACCACCTGGGGGACGGTCCGGAATCACCTGCCAGCCATGGCGGAACCACCTCTCAGACGTACCAGAACCACCTGCCGGAGAAGCTGGAAACACGTCCTCGACAGTCTGGAACCACCTGCCGGCCAAGCCTGAACCACCTGCCAAGCACAACGGAACAACCTGCCAGACACGCCAAAATCACCTGCGTGTTATGCCAGAACCACTTGGAGGACTCTCTGGGATGACCTGCCGGGCATGCCGGAACCACCTCTCAGACGTGCCAGAACCATGTGGCGGACAGTCCGGAATCACCTGTTGGGCATGCGCAACCACCTCTGAGACGTACCAGAACCACATGCCGTGCAGGCTGGAACCACCTACCGGACAGACCGGAATCACCTTTTGGGCATGCCGGAACCACCTGTCAGATGTGCCAGAAACACGTCCCGGAGACGCCGGAAGCACCTGCCAAGCACGTTGGAACCACCTGCTCAACTCGCCTGAACCACCTGCTGGACATGCCAAAATCACCTGCCGACTATGCCAGAACCACTTGGCGAACACTCCGGAATCACTTGCCGGGCATGCAGGAACCACCTCTCAGACATGCCAGAACCCCGTGCCAATGACCCCGGAAGCACCAGCCGAGCACGCCGGAACCACCTGCTCGACTCGCCAGAACCACCTGCCGATCACGCAAAAATCACCTGCCGGCTACGCCACAACCAGTTGGTGAACACTTTGGAATCACCTGCCAGGCTTGCTGGAACCACCTGCCAGTCATGCCAAAATCACCTGCCAACTACGCCAGAACCGCTTGGCGGACACTGCGGAAACACCTGTCGGGCCGGCTGGAACCACATCTCAGACGTGCCAGAAACGTGTTCATGAGATGCTGGAACCACACCCCGAACAGATGGATACCACCTGCCAGAACCGCCTGAACCACCTGCTGAGCACGCCGGAACCACCTGCTCGACTCACCGGTACCACCTCCCTGACACGCCAAAATCACCTGCTGGGTATGCCAGAACCACTTGGCGGACACTCCGGAATCATCTGCCGGACATGCCGGAACCAGCTCTCAGACACACCAGAACCAAGTGCCGGAGACGCCGGAAGCACCTGCCGAGCATGCCGGAGCCACGTGCTCGACTCGCCAGAAACACCTGCCGGACACGCCAAAATCACCTGCCAGGTATGCCAGAACCACCTTGCGGACACTACGAAACCACCTGCCGGGCATGCCGGAACCACCTCTCAGACGTGCCGGAAGCACGTGCCAGACACGCCGGAAACAACTACCGGACAGACCGGAACCACCTGCCAAGAACGCCGGAGCCACCTGTTCGACTCGCTGGAACCACCTGCCGGACAGGCCAATATCAACTGCTGGCTATGCCAGAACCACGTGGGGGACGGTCCGGGATCACCTGCCAGCCATGGCGGAACCACCTCTCAGACGTACCAGAACCACCTGCCGGAGAAGCTGGAAACACGTCCTGGACAGACTGGAACCACGTGACGGCCATGCCTGAACCACCTGCCGAGCACGGCGGAACCACCTGCCGGACACGCCAAAATCACCTGCCGGCTACGCCAGAACCACTTGGACGACTCTCCGAAATGACCTGCCGGGCATGTTGGAACCACCTCTCAGACGTGCCAGAAGCACGTGGCGGACAGTCCGGAATCACCTGTTGGGCATACGCAACCACCTCAGAGACGTACCAGAACCACGTGCCGTGCACGCCGGTACCACCTACCGGACAGACCGGAATCAACTTTTGGGCATGCCGGAACCACCAGTCAGATGTGCCAGAAACACGTGCCGGAGACGCCGGAAGCACCTGCCGAGCACGTCGCAACCACCTGCTCAACTCGCCTGAACCACCTGCCGGACACGCCAAAATCACCTGCCCGCTACACCAGCACCACTTCGGGGACAAGCCGGAATCACGTGAGGGGCATGCCGGCACAGCCTCTCAGACTGAACCTCGTGCCGGACACCACAGAACCACCTGCCGGACAGACCGGAACCACCTGCCGGACACGCCGGAACCACCGGCTCGACCCGCCGGAACGACCGCTGGACATGCAAAATCACCTGCCGGCTACGCCGGAAACACTTGGCGAACACTCCGGAATCACCTGCCGGGCATGCCAGAACCACCTCTCAGATATGCCAGAACCACGTGCCAATGACCCCGGAAGCGCCTGCCGAGCACGCCGGAACCACCTGCTCGACTCGCCAGAACCACCTGCCGGACACGCAAAAATCACCTGCCAGCTACGCCACAACCAGTTGGGGAACACTTCGGAATCACCTGCCGGGCTTGCTGGAACCACCTGCCGGTCATGCCAAAATCACCAGCCGGGTATGCCAGAACCACTTGGCGGACACTCCGGAATCATCTGCCGGACATGCCGGAACCAGCTCTCAGACACACCAGAACCACGTGCCGGAGACGCCGGAAGCACCTGCCGAGCATGCCGGAGCCACCTGCTCGACTCGCCAGAAACACCTGCCGGACACGCCAAAATCACCTGCCGGGTACGCCAGAACCACCTGGCGGACACTCCGAAACGAACTGTCGCGGATGCCGGAACCACCTCTCAGACGTGCCGGAAGCACGTGCCGGACGCGCCGGAATCACCTACCGGACAGACCGGAACCACCTGCCGAGCACGCCGGAACCACCTGTTCGACTCGATGGAACCACCTGCCGGACAGGCCAATATCAACTGCTGGCTATGCCAGAACCACCTGGGGACGGTCCGGAATCACCTGCCAGCCATGGCGGAACCACCTCTCAGACGTACCAGAACCACCTGCCGGAGAACCTGGAAATACGTCCTGGACAGTCTGGAACCACCTGACGGCCAAGATGAACCACCTGCCAAGCACAACGGAACAACCTGCCAGACACGCCAAAATCACCTGCGTGTTATGCCAGAACCACTTGGAGGACTCTCTGGGATGACCTGCTGGGCATGCCGGAACCACCTCTCAGACGTGCCAGAACCATGTGGCGGACAGTCCGGAATCACCTGTTGGGCATGCGCAACCACCTCTGAGACGTACCAGAACCACATGCCGTGCAGGCTGGAACCACCTACCGGACAGACCGGAATCACCTTTCGGGCATGCCGGAACCACCTGTCAGATGTGCCAGAAACACGTGCCGGAGACGCCGGAAGCACCTGCCAAGCCCGTTGGAACCACCTGCTCAACTCGCCTGAACCACCTGCCGGACACGCCAAAATCACCTGCCCGCTACACCAGCACCACTTCGGGGACAAGCCGGAATCACGTGAGGGGCATGCCGGCACAGCCTCTCAGACTGAACCTCGTGCCAGACACCACAGGACCACCTGCCGGACAGACCGGAACCACCTGCCGGACACGCCGGAACCACCGGCTCGACCCGCCGGAACGACCGCTGCACATGCAAAATCACCTGCCGGCTACGCCGGAAACACTTGGCGAACACTCCGGAATCACCTGCCGGGCATGCCAGAACCACCTCTCAGATATGCCAGAACCACGTGCCAATGACCCCGGAAGCACCTGCCGAGCACGCCGGAACCACCTGCTCGACTCGCCAGAACCACCTGCCGGACACGCAAAAATCACCTGCCGGCTACGCCACAACCAGTTGGGGAACACTTCGGAATCACCTGCCGGGCTTGCTGGAACCACCTGCCGGTCATGCCAAAATCACCTGCCAACTACGCCAGTACCACTTGGCGGACACTGTGGAAACAGCTGTCGGGCCGGCCGGAACCACATCTCAGACGTGCCAGAACCATGTGCATGAGATGCTGGAACCACACCCCGAACAGACGGAAAACACCTGCCAGACCCGTCTGAACAACCTGCCGAGCACGCCGGAGCCACCTGCTCGACTCGCCGGAACCACCTACCTGACATGCCCAAATCACCAGCCGGGTATGCCAGAACCACTTGGCGGACACTCCGGAATCATCTGCCGGACATGCCGGAACCAGCTCTCAGACACACCAGAACCACGTGCCGGAGACGCCGGAAGCACCTGCCGAGCATGCCGGAGCCACCTGCTCGACTCGCCAGAAACACCTGCCGGACACGCCAAAATCACCTGCCGGGTACGCCAGAACCACCTGGCGGACACTCCGAAACCAACTGTCGCGCATGCCGGAACCACCTCTCAGACGTTCCGGAAGCAGGTGCCGGACGCGCCGGAATCACCTACCGGACAGACCGGAACCACCTGCCGAGCACGCCGGAGCCACCTGTTCGACTCGCTGGAACCACCTGCCGGACAGGCCAATATCAACTGCTGGCTATGCCAGAACCACCTGGGGGACGGTCCGGAATCGCCTGCCAGCCATGGCGGAACCACCTCTCAGACGTACCAGAACCACCTGCCGGAGAAGCTGGAAACACGTCCTGGACAGTCTGGAACCACCTGCCGGCCAAGCCTGAACCACCTGCCAAGCACAACGGAACAACCTGCCAGACACGCCAAAATCACCTGCGTGTTATGCCAGAACCACTTGGAGGACTCTCTGGGATGACCTGCCGGGCATGCCGGAACCACCTCTCAGACGTGCCAGAACCATGTGGCGGACAGTCCGGAATCACCTGTTGGGCATGCGCAACCACCTCTGAGACGTACCAGAACCACATGCCGTGCAGGCTGGAACCACCTACCGGACAGACCGGAATCACCTTTCGGGCATGCCGGAACCACCTGTCAGATGTGCCAGAAACACGTGCCGGAGACGCCGGAAGCACCTGCCAAGCACGTTGGAACCACCTGCTCAACTCGCCTGAACCACCTGCCGGACATGCCAAAATCACCTGCCGACTATGCCAGAACCACTTGGCGAACACTCCGGAATCACTTGCGGGGCATGCAGGAACCACCTCTCAGACATGCCAGAACCCCGTGCCAATGACCCCGGAAGCACCAGCCGAGCACGCCGGAACCACCTGCTCGACTCGCCAGAACCACCTGCCGATCACGCAAAAATCACCTGCCGGCTACGCCACAACCAGTTGGTGAACACTTTGGAATCACCTGCCAGGCTTGCTGGAACCACCTGCCAGTCATGCCAAAATCACCTGCCAACTACGCCAGAACCGCTTGGCGGACACTGCGGAAACACCTGTCGGGCCGGCTGGAACCACATCTCAGACGTGCCAGAAACGTGTTCATGAGATGCTGGAACCACACCCCGAACAGACGGATACCACCTGCCAGAACCGCCTGAACCACCTGCTGAGCACGCCGGAACCACCTGCTCGACTCACCGGTACCACCTCCCTGACACGCCAAAATCACCTGCTGGGTATGCCAGAACCACTTGGCGGACACTCCGGAATCATCTGCCGGACATGCCGGAACCAGCTCTCAGACACACCAGAACCAAGTGCCGGAGACGCCGGAAGCACCTGCCGAGCATGCCGGAGCCACCTGCTTGAATCGCCAGGAACACCTGCCGGACACGCCAAAATCACCTGCCCGGGACGCCAGAACCACCTGGCGGACACTACGGAATCACCTGCCGCGCATGCCGGAACCACCTCTCAGACGTGCCGGAAGCACGTGCCAGACACGCCGGAAACACCTACCGGACAGACCGGAACCACCTGCCAAGAACGCAGGAGCCACCTGTTCGACTCGCTGGAACCACCTGCCGGACAGGCCAATATCAACTGCTGGCTATGCCAGAACCACCTGGGGGACAGTCCGGGATCACCTGCCAGCCATGGCGGAACCACCTCTCAGACGTACCAGAACCTCCTGCCGGAGAAGATGGAAACACGTCCTGGACAGACTGGAACCACGTGACGGCCATGCCTGAACCACCTGCCGAGCACGGCGGAACCACCTGCCGGACACGCCAAAATCACCTGCGGGCTACGCCAGAACCACTTGGACGACTCTCCGAAATGACCTGCCAGGCATGTTCGAACCACCTCTGACGTGCCAGGAGCACGTGGCGGACAGTCCGGAATTACCTGTTGGGCATACGCAACCACCTCTGAGACGTACCAGAACCACGTGCCGTGCACGCCAGAACCACATACCGGACAGACCGGAATCAACTTTTGGGCATTCCGGAACCACCAGTCAGATGTGCCAGAAACACGTGCCGGAGACGCCGGAAGCACCTGCCGAGCACGTCGCAACCACCTGCTCAACTCGCCTGAACCACCTGCCGGACACGCCAAAATCACCTGCCCGCTACACCAGCACCACTTCGGGGACAAGCCGGAATCACGTGGGGGCATGCCGGCACAGCCTCTCAGACTGAACCTCGTGCCGGACACCACAGAACCACCTGCCGGACAGACCGGAACCACCTGCCGGACACGCCGGAACCACCGGCTCGACCCGCCGGAACGACCGCTGGACATGCAAAATCACCTGCCGGCTACGCTGGAAACACTTGGCGAACACTCCGGAATCACCTGCCGGGCATGCCGGAACCACCTCTCAGATATGCCAGACCCACGTGCCAATGACCCCGGAAGCACCTGCCGAGCACGCCGGAACCACCTGCTCGACTCGCCAGAACCACCTGCCGGACACGCAAAAATCACCTGCCGGCTACGCCACAACCAGTTGGGGAACACTTCGGAATCACCTGCCGGGCTTGCTGGAACCACCTGCCGGTCATGCCAAAATCACCTGCCAACTACGCCATTACCACTTGGCGGACACTGTGGAAACACCTGTCGGGCCGGCCGGAACCACATCTCAGACGTGCCAGAACCATGTGCATGAGATGCTGGAACCACACCCCGAACAGACGGAAAACACCTGCCAGACCCGTCTGAACAACCTGCCGAGCATGCCGGAGCCACCTGCTCGACTCGGCGGAACCACCTACCTGACATGCCCAAATCACCAGCCGGGTATGCCAGAACCACTTGGCGGACACTCCGGAATCATCTGCCGGACATGCCGGAACCAGCTCTCAGACACACCAGAACCACGTGCCGGAGACGCCGGAAGCACCTGCCGAGCATGCCGGAGCCACCTGCTCGACTCGCCAGAAACACCTGCCGGACACGCCAAAATCACCTGCCGGGTACGCCAGAACCACCTGGCGGACACTCCGAAACCAACTGTCGCGCATGCCGGAACCACCTCTCAGACGTTCCGGAAGCACGTGCCGGACGCGCCGGAATCACCTACCCGACAGACCGGAACCACCTGCCGAGCACGCCGGAGCCACCTGTTCGACTCGCTGGAACCACCTGCCGGACAGGCCAATATCAACTGCTGTCTATGCCAGAACCACCTGGGGGACGGTCCGGAATCACCTGCCAGCCATGGCGGAACCACCTCTCAGACGTACCAGAACCACCTGCCGGAGAAGCTGGAAACACGTCCTGGACAGTCTGGAACCACCTGCCGGCCAAGCCTGAACCACCTGCCAAGCACAACGGAACAACCTGCCAGACACGCCAAAATCACCTGCGTGTTATGCCAGAACCACTTGGAGGACTCTCTGGGATGACCTGCCGGGCATGCCGGAACCACCTCTCAGACGTGCCAGAACCATGTGGCGGACAGTCCGGAATCACCTGTTGGGCATGCGCAACCACCTCTGAGACGTACCAGAACCACATGCCGTGCAGGCTGGAACCACCTACCGGACAGACCGGAATCACCTTTCGGGCATGCTGGAACCACCTGTCAGATGTGCCAGAAACACGTGCCGGAGACGCCGGAAGCACCTGCCAAGCACGTTGGAATCACCTGCTCAACTCGCCTGAACCACCTGCCGGACATGCCAAAATCACCTGCCGACTATGCCAGAACCCCTTGGCGAACACTCCGGAATCACTTGCCGGGCATGCAGGACCCACCTCTCAGACATGCCAGAACCCCGTGCCAATGACCCCGGAAGCACCAGCCGAGCACGCCGGAACCACCTGCTCGACTTGCCAGAACCACCTGCCGATCACGCAAAAATCACCTGCCGGCTACGCCACAACCAGTTGGTGAACACTTTGGAATCACCTGCCAGGCTTGCTGGAACCACCTGCCAGTCATGCCAAAATCACCTGCCAACTACGCCAGAACCGCTTGGCGGACACAGCGGAAACACCTGTCGGGCCGGCTGGAACCACATCTCAGACGTGCCAGAAACGTGTTCATGAGATGCTGGAACCACACCCCGAACAGACGGATACCACCTGCCAGAACCGCCTGAACCACCTGCTGAGCACGCCGGAACCACCTGCTCGACTCACCGGCACCACCTCCCTGACACGCCAAAATCACCTGCTGGGTATGCCAGAACCACTTGGCGGACACTCCGGAATCATCTGCCGGACATGCCGGAACCAGCTCTCAGACACACCAGAACCAAGTGCCGGAGACGCCGGAAGCACCTGCCGAGCATGCCGGAGCCACCTGCTTGAATCGCCAGGAACACCTGCCGGACACGCCAAAATCACCTGCCCGGTACGCCAGAACCACCTGGCGGACACTACGGAATCACCTGCCGCGCATGCCGGAACCACCTCTCAGACGTGCCGGAAGCACGTGCCAGACACGCCGGAAACACCTACCGGACAGACCGGAACCACCTGCCAAGAACGCCGGAGCCACCTGTTCGACTCGCTGGAACCACCTGCCGGACAGGCCAATATCAACTGCTGGCTATGCCAGAACCACCTGGGGGACAGTCCGGGATCACCTGCCAGCCATGGCGGAACCACCTCTCAGACGTACCACAACCTCCTGCCGGAGAAGATGGAAACACGTCCTGGACAGACTGGAACCACGTGACGGCCATGCCTGAACCACTTGCCGAGCATGGCGGAACCACCTGCCGGACACGCCAAAATCACCTGCGGGCTACGCCAGAACCACTTGGACGACTCTCCGAAATGACCTGCCAGGCATGTTGGAACCACCTCTGACGTGCCAGAAGCACGTGGCAGACAGTCCGGAATTACATGTTGGGCATACGCAACCACCTCTGAGACGTACCAGAACCACGTGCCGTGCACGCCAGAACCACATACCGGACAGACCGGAATCAACTTTTGGGCATGCCGGAACCACCAGTCAGATGTGCCAGAAACACGTGCCGGAGACGCCGGAAGCACCTGCCGAGCACGTCGCAACCACCTGCTCAACTCGCCTGAACCACCTGCCGGACACGCCAAAATCACCTGCCCGCTACACCAGCAGCACTTCGGGGAGAAGCCGGAATCACGTGGGGGCATGCCGGCACAGCCTCTCAGACTGAACCTCGTGCCGGACACCACAGAACCACCTGCCGGACAGACCGGAACCACCTGCCGGACACGCCGGAACCACCGGCTCAACCCGCCGGAACGACCGCTGGACATGCAAAATCACCTGCTGGCTACGCCGGAAACTCTTGGCGAACACTCCGGAATCACCTGCCGGGCATGCCGGAACCACCTCTCAGATATGCCAGAACCACGTGCCAATGACCCCGGAAGCACCTGCCGAGCACGCCGGAACCACCTGCTCGACTCGCCAGAACCACCTGCCGGACACGCAAAAATCACCTGCCGGCTACGCCACAACCAGTTGGGGGACACTTCGGAACCACCTGCCGGTCATGCCAAAATCACCTGCCAACTACGCCAGTACCACTTGGCGGACACTGTGGAAACACCTGTCGGGCCGGCCGGAACCACATCTCAGACGGGCCAGAACCATGTGCATGAGATGCTGGAACCACACCCCGAACAGACGGAAAACACCTGCCAGACCCGTCTGAACAACCTGCCGAGCATGCCGGAGCCACCTGCTCGACTCGCCAGAAACACCTGCCGGACACGCCAAAATCCCCTACGGGTACGCCAGAACCACCTGGCGGACACTCCGAAATCACCTGTCGCGCATGCCGGAACCACCTGTCAGACGTGCCGGAAGCACGTGCCGGACACGCCGGAATCACCTACCGGACAGACCGGAACCAACTGCCGAGCACGCCGGAGCCACCTGTTCGACTCGCTGGAACCACCTGCCGGACAGGCCAATATCAACTGCTGTCTATGCCAGAACCACCTGGGGGACGGTCCGGAATCACCTGCCTGCCATGGCGGAACCACCTCTCAGACGTACCAGAACCACCTGCCGGAGAAGCTGGAAACACGTCCTGGACAGTCTGGAACCACCTACCGGCCAAGCCTGAACCACCAGCCAAGCACAACGGCACAACCTGCCAGACACGCCAAAATCACCTGCGTGTTATGCCAGAACCACTTGGAGGACTCTCTGGGATGACCTGCCGGGCATGCCGGAACCACCTCTCAGACGTGCCAGAAGCACGTGCCGGACAGTCCGGAATCACCTGTTGGGCATACGCAACCACCTCTGAGACGTACCAGAACCACGTGCCGTGCACGCCGGAACCACCTACCGGACAGACCGGAATCAACTTTTGGGCATGCCGGAACCACCAGTCAGATGTGCCAGAAACACGTGCCGGAGACGCCGGAAGCACCTGCCGAGCACGTCGCAACCACCTGCTCAACTCGCCTGAACCACCTGCCGGACACGCCAAAATCACCTGCCCGCTACACCAGCACCACTTCGGGGACAAGCCGGAATCACGTGAGGGGCATGCCGGCACAGCCTCTCAGACTGAACCTCGTGCCGGACACCACAGAACCACCTGCCGGACAGACCGGAACCACCTGCCGGACACGCCGGAACCACCGGCTCGACCCGCCGGAACGACCGCTGGACATGCAAAATCACCTGCCGGCTACGCCGGAAACACTTGGCGAACACTCCAGAATCACCTGCCGGGCATGCCGGAACCACCTCTCAGATATGCCAGAACCACGTGCCAATGACCCCGGAAGCACCTGCCGAGCACGCCGGAACCACCTGCTCGACTCACCAGAACCACCTGCCGGACACGCAAAAATCAGCTGCCGGCTACGCCACAACCAGTTGGGGAACACTTCGGAATCACCTGCCGGGCTTGCTGGAACCACCTGCCGGTCATGCCAAAATCACCTGCCAACTACACCAGTACCACTTGGCGGACACTGTGGAAACACCTGTCTGGCCGGCCGGAACCACATCTCAGACGTGCCAGAACCATGTGCATGAGATGCTGGAACCACACCCCGAACAGACGGAAAACACCTGAAAGACCCGTCTGAACAACCTGCCGAGCACGCTGGAGCCACCTGCTCGACTCGCCGGAACCACCTACCTGACATGCCCAAATCACCAGCCGGGTATGCCAGAACGACTTGGCGGACACTTCGGAATCATCTGCCGGACATTCCGGAACCAGCTCTCAGACACACCAGAACTACGTGCCGGAGACGCCGGAAGCACCTGCCGAGCATGCCGGAGCCACCTGCTCGACTCGCCAGAAACACCTGCCGGACACGCCAAAATCACCTGCCGGGTACGCCAGAACCACCTGGCGGACACTCCGAAATCACCTGTCGCGCATGCCGGAACCACCTCTCAGACGTGCCGGAAGCACGTGCCGGACACGCCGGAATCACCTACCGGACATACCGGAACCACCTGCCGAGCACGCCGGAGCCACCTGTTCGACTCGCTGGAACCACCTGCCGGACAGGCCAATATCAACTGCTGTCTATGCCAGAACCACCTGGGGGACGGTCCGGAATCACCTGCCAGCCATGGCGGAACCACCTCTCAGACGTACCAGAACCACCTGCCGGAGAAGCTGGAAACACGTCCTGGACAGTCTGGAACCACCTGCCGGCCAAGCCTGAACCACCTGCCAAGCACAACGGAACAACCTGCCAGACACGCCAAAATCACCTGCGTGTTATGCCAGAACCACTTGGAGGACTCTCTGGGATGACCTGCCGGGCATGCCGGAACCAACTCTCAGACGTGCCAGAACCATGTGGCGGACAGTCCGGAATCACCTGTTGGGCATGCGCAACCACCTCTGAGACGTACCAGAACCACGTGCCGTGCAGGCTGGAACCACCTACCGGACAGACCGGAATCACCTTTCGGGCATGCCGGAACCACCTGTCAGATGTGCCAGAAACACGTGCCGGAGACGCCGGAAGCACCTGCCAAGCACGTTGGAACCACCTGCTCAACTCGCCTGAACCACCTGCCGGACATGCCAAAATCACCTGCCGACTATGCCAGAACCACTTGGCGAACACTCCGGAATCACTTGCGGGGCATGCAGGAACCACCTCTCAGACATGCCAGAACCCCGTGCCAATGACCCCGGAAGCACCAGCCGAGCACGCCGGAACCACCTGCTCGACTCGCCAGAACCACCTGCCGATCACGCAAAAATCACCTGCCGGGTACGCCAGAACCACCTGGCGGACACTACGGAATCACCTGCCGCGCATGCCGGAACCACCTCTCAGACGTGCCGGAAGCACGTGCCAGACACGCCGGAAACACCTACCGGACAGACCGGAACCACCTGCCAAGAACGCCAGAGCCACCTGTTCGACTCGCTGGAACCACCTGCCGGACAGGCCCATATCAACTGCTGGCTATGCCAGAACCACCTGGGGGACAGTCCGGGATCACCTGCCAGCCATGGCGGAACCACCTCTCAGACGTACCAGAACCACCTGCCGGAGAAGCTGGAAACACGTCCTGGACAGACTGGAACCACGTGACGGCCATGCCTGAACCACCTGCCGAGCACGGCGGAACCACCTGCCGGACACGCCAAAATCACCTGCGGGCTACGCCAGAACCACTTGGACGACTCTCCGAAATGACCTGCCGGGCATGTTGGAACCACCTCTCAGACGTGCCAGAAGCACGTGGCGGACAGTCCGGAATCACCTGTTGGGCATACGCAACCACCTCTGACACGTACCAGAACTACGTGCCGTGCACGCTGGAACCACCTACCGGACAGACCGGAATCACCATTTGGGCTTGCCGGAACCACCAGTCAGATGTGCCAGAAACACGTGCCGGAGACGCCGGAAGCACCTGCCGAGCACGTCGCAACCACCTGCTCAACTCGCCTGAACCACCTGCCGGACACGCCAAAATCACCTGCCCGCTACACCAGCACCACTTCGGGGACAAGCCGGAATCACGTGAGGGGCATGCCGGCACAGCCTCTCAGACTGAACCTCGTGCCGGACACCACAGAACCACCTGCCGGACAGACCGGAACCACCTGCCGGACACGCCGGAACCACCGGCTCGACCCGCCGTAACGACCGCTGGACATGCAAAATCACCTGCCGGCTACGCCGGAAACACTTGGCGAACACTCCGGAATCACCTGCCGGGCATGCCGGAACCACCTCTCAGATATGCCAGAACCACGTGCCAATGACCCCGGAAGCACCTGCCGAGCACGCCGGAACCACCTGCTCGACTCGCCAGAACCACCTGCCGGACACGCAAAAATCACCTGCCGGCTACGCCACAACCAGTTGGGGAACACTTCGGAATCACCTGCCGGGCTTGCTGGAACCACCTGCCGGTCATGCCAAAATCACCTGCCAACTACGCCAGTACCACTTGGCGGACACTGTGGAAACACCTGTCGGGCCGGCCGGAACCACATCTAAGACGTGCCAGAACCATGTGCATGAGATGCTGGAACCACACCCCGAACAGACGGAAAACACCTGCCAGACCCGTCTGAACAACCTGCCGAGCACGCCGGAGCCACCTGCTCGACTCGCCGGAACCACCTACCTGACATGCCCAAATCACCAGCCGGGTATGCCAGAACCACTTGGCGGACACTCCGGAATCATCTGCCGGACATGCCGGAACCAGCTCTCAGACACACCAGAACCACGTGCCGGAGACGCCGGAAGCACCTGCCGAGCATGCCGGAGCCACCTGCTCGACTCGCCAGAAACACCTGCCGGACACGCCAAAATCACCTGCCGGGTACGCCAGAACCACCTGGCGGACACTCCGAAATCACCTGTCGCGCATGCCGGAACCACCTCTCAGACGTGCCGGAAGCACGTGCCGGACACGCCGGAATCACCTACCGGACAGACCGGAACCACCTGCCGAGCACGCCGGAGCCACCTGTTCGACTCGCTGGAACCACCTGCCGGACAGGCCAATATCAACTGCTGGCTATGCCAGAACCACCTGCGGGACAGTCCGGGATCACCTGCCAGCCATGGCGGAACCACCTCTCAGACGTACCAGAACCACCTGCCGGAGAAGCTGGAAACACGTCCTGGACAGTCTGGAACCACCTGCCGGCCAAGCCTGAACCACCTGCCAAGCACAACGGAACAACCTGCCAGACACGCCAAAATCACCTGCGTGTTATGCCAGAACCACTTGGAGGACTCTCTGGGATGACCTGCCGGGCATGCCGGAACCACCTCTCAGACGTGCCAGAACCATGTGGCGGACAGTCCGGAATCACCTGTTGGGCATGCGCAACCACCTCTGAGACGTACCAGAACCACGTGCCGTGCAGGCTGGAACCACCTACCGGACAGACCGGAATCACCTTTCGGGCATGCCGGAACCACCTGTCAGATGTGCCAGAAACACGTGCCGGAGACGCCGGACGCACCTGCCAAGCACGTTGGAACCACCTGCTCAACTCGCCTGAACCACCTGCCGGAAATGCCAAAATCACCTGCCGACTATGCCAGAACCCCTTGGCGAACACTCCGGAATCACTTGCCGGGCATGCAGGAACCACCTCTCAGACATGCCAGAACCCCGTGCCAATGACCCCGGAAGCACCAGCCGAGCACGCCGGAACAACTTGCTTGACTCGCCAGAAGCACCTGCCGATCACGCAAAAATCACCTGCCGGCTACGCCACAACCAGTTGGTGAACACTTTGGAATCACCTGCCAGGCTTGCTGGAACCACCTGCCAGTCATGCCAAAATCACCTGCCAACTACGCCAGAACCGCTTGGCGGACACTGCGGAAACACCTGTCGGCCCGGCTGGAACCACATCTCAGACGTGCCAGAAACGTGTTCATGAGATGCTGAAACCACACCCCGAACAGAAGGATACCACCTGCCAGAACCGCCTGAACCACCTGCTGAGCACGCCGGAACCACCTGCTCGACTCACCGGCACCACCTCCCTGACACGCCAAAATCACCTGCTGGGTATGCCAGAACCACTTGGCGGACACTCCGGAATCATCTGCCGGACATGCCGGAACCAGCTCTCAGACACACCAGAACCACGTGCCGGAGACGCCGGAAGCACCTGCCGAGCATGCCGGAGCCACCTGCTCGACTCGCCAGAAACACCTGCCGGACACGCCAAAATCACCTGCCGGGTATGCCAGAACCACCTGGCGGACGCTATGGAATCACCTGCCGCGCATGCCGGAACCACCTCTCAGACGTGCCGGAAGCACGTGCCAGACACGCCGGAAACACCTACCGGACAGACCGGAACCACCTGCCAAGAACGCTGGAGCCACCTGTTCGACTCGCTGGAACCACCTGCCGGACAGGCCAATATCAACTGCTGGCTATGCCAGAACCACCTGGGGGACAGTCCGGGATCACCTGCCAGCCATGGCGGAACCACCTCTCAGACGTACCAGAACCACCTGCCGGAGAAGCTGGAAACACGTCCTGGACAGACTGGAACCACGTGACGGCCATGCCTGAACCACCTGCCGAGCACGGCGGAACCACCTGCCGGACACGCCAAAATCACCTGCGGGCTACGCCAGAACCACTTGGACGACTCTCCGAAATGACCTGCCGGGCATGTTGGAACCACCTCTCAGACGTGCCAGAAGCACGTGCCAGACAGTCTGGAATCAGCTGTTGGGCATACGCAAGCACCTCTGAGACGTACCAGAACCACGTGCCGTGCACGCCGGAACCACCTACCGGACAGACCGGAATCAACTTTTGGGCATGCCGGAACCACCAGTCAGATGTGCCAGAAACACGTGCCGGAGACGCCGGAAGCACCTGCCGAGCACGTCGCAACCACCTGCTCAACTCGCCTGAACCACCTGCCGGACACGCCAAAATCACCTGCCCGCTACACCAGCACCACTTCGGGGACAAGCCGGAATCACGTGAGGGGCATGCCGGCACAGCCTCTCAGACTGAACCTCGTGCCGGACACCACAGAACCACCTGCCGGACAGACCGGAACCACCTGCCGGACACGCCGGAACCACCGGCTCGACCCGCCGGAACGACCGCTGGACATGCAAAATCACCTGCCGGCTACGCCGGAAACACTTGGCAAACACTCCAGAATCACCTGCCGGGCATGCCGGAACCACCTCTCAGATATGCCAGAACCACGTGCCAATGACCCCGGAAGCACCTGACGAGCACGCCGGAACCACCTGCTCGACTCGCCAGAACCACCTGCCGGACACGCAGAAATCACCTGCCGGCTACGCCACAACCAGTTGGGGAACACTTCGGAATCACCTGCCGGGCTTGCTGGAACCACCTGCCGGTGATGCCAAAATCACCTGCCAACTACGCCAGTACCACTTGGCGGACACTGTGGAAACAGCTGTCGGGCCGGCCGGAACCACATCTCAGACGTGCCAGAACCATGTGCATGAGATGCTGGAACCACACCCCGAACAGACGGAAAACACCTGCCAGACCCGTCTGAACAACCTGCCGAGCACGCCGGAGCCACCTGCTCGACTCGCCGGAACCACCTACCTGACATGCCCAAATCACCAGCCGGGTATGCCAGAACCACTTGCCGGACACTCCAGAATCATCTGCCGGACATGCCGGAACCAGCTCTCAGACACACCAGAACCACGTGCCGGAGACGCCGGAAGCACCTGCCGAGCATGCCGGAGCCACCTGCTTGACTCGCCAGAAACACCTGCCGGACACGCCAAAATCACCTGCCGGGTACGCCAGAACCACCTGGCGGACACTCCGAAATCACCTGTCGCGCATGCCGGAACCACCTCTCAGACATGCCAGAACCCCGTGCCAATGACCCCGGAAGCACCTGCCGAGCACGCCGGAACAACTTGCTCGACTCGCCAGAACCACCTGCCGATCACGCAAAAATCACCTGCCGGCTACGCCACAACCAGTTGCTGAACACTTTGGAATCACCTGCCAGGCTTGCTGGAACCACCTGCCAGTCATGCCAAAATCACCTGCCAACTACGCCAGAACCGCTTGGCAGACACTGCGGAAACACCTGTCGGGCCGGCCGGAACCACATCTCAGACGTGCCAGAAACGTGTTCAAAGGAGATGCTGGAACCACACCCCGAACAGACGGAAAACACCTGCCAGACCCGTCTGAACAACCTGCCGAGCACGCCGGAGCCACCTGCTCGACTCGCCGGAACCACCTACCTGACATGCCCAAATCACCAGCCGGGTATGCCAGAACCACTTGGCGGACACTCCGGAATCATCTGCGGGACATGCCGGAACCAGCTCTCAGACACACCAGAACCACGTGCCGGAGACGCCGGAAGCACCTGCCGAGCATGCCGGAGCCACCTGCTCGACTCGCCAGAAACACCTGCCGGACACGCCAAAATCACCTGCCGGGTATGCCAGAGCCACCTGGCGGACACTCCGAAATCACCTGTCGTGCATGCCGGAACCACCACTCAGCCGTGCCGGAAGCAAGTGCCGGACACGCCGGAATCACCTACCGGACAGACCGGAACCACCTGCCGAGCACGCCGGAGCCACCTGTTCGACTCGCTGGAACCACCTGCCGGACAGGCCAATATCAACTGCTGGCTATGCCAGAACCACCTGGGGGACGGTCCGGAATCGCCTGCCAGCCATGGCGGAACCACCTCTCAGACGTACCAGAACCACCTGCCGGAGAAGCTGGAAACACGTCCTGGACAGTCTGGAACCACCTGCCGGCCAAGCCTGAACCACCTGCCAAGCACAATGGAACAACCTGCCAGACACGCCAAAATCACCTGCGTGTTATGCCAGAACCACTTGGAGAACTCTCTGGGATGACCTGCCGGGCATGCCGGAACCACCTCTCAGACGTGCCAGAACCATGTGGCGGACAGTCCGGAATCACCTGTTGGGCATGCGCAACCACCTCTGAGACGTACCAGAACCACGTGCCGTGCAGTCTGGAACCACCTACCGGACAGACCGGAATCACCTTTCGGGCATGCCGGAACCACCTGTCAGATGTGCCAGAAACACGTGCCGGAGACGCCGGACGCACCTGCCAAGCACGTTGGAACCACCTGCTCAACTCGCCTGAACCACCTGCCGGAAATGCCAAAATCACCTGCCGACTATGCCAGAACCCCTTGGCGAACACTCCGGAATCACTTGCCGGGCATGCAGGAACCACCTCTCAGACATGCCAGAACCCCGTGCCAATGACCCCGGAAGCACCAGCCGAGCACGCCGGAACAACTTGCTTGACTCGCCAGAAGCACCTGCCGATCACGCAAAAATCACCTGCCGGCTACGCCACAACCAGTTGGTGAACACTTTGGAATCACCTGCCAGGCTTGCTGGAACCACCTGCCAGTCATGCCAAAATCACCTGCCAACTATGCCAGAACCGCTTGGCGGACACTGCGGAAACACCTGTCGGCCCGGCTGGAACCACATCTCAGACGTGCCAGAAACGTGTTCATGAGATGCTGGAACCACACCCCGAACAGAAGGATACCACCTGCCAGAACCGCCTGAACCACCTGCTCAGCACGCCGGAACCACCTGCTCGACTCACCGGCACCACCTCCCTGACACGCCAAAATCACCTGCTGGGTATGCCAGAACCACTTGGCGGACACTCCGGAATCATCTGCCGGACATGCCGGAACCAGCTCTCAGACACACCATAACCACGTGCCGGAGACGCCGGAAGCACCTGCCGAGCATGCCGGAGCCACCTGCTCGACTCGCCAGAAACACCTGCCGGACACGCCAAAATCACCTGCCGGGTACGCCAGAACCACCTGGCGGACACTCCGAAATCACCTGTCGCGCATGCCGGAACCACCTCTCAGACATGCCAGAACCCCGTGCCAATGACCCCGGAAGCACCTGCCGAGCACGCCGGAACAACTTGCTCGACTCGCCAGAACCACCTGCCGATCACGCAAAAATCACCTGCCGGCTACGCCACAACCAGTTGCTGAACACTTTGGAATCACCTGCCAGGCTTGCTGGAACCACCTGCCAGTCATGCCAAAATCACCTGCCAACTACGCCAGAACCGCTTGGCGGACACTGTGGAAACACCTGTCGGGCCGGCTGGAACCACATCTCAGACGTGCCAGAAACGTGTTCATGAGATGCTGGAACCACACCCCGAACAGACGGATACCACCTGCCAGAACCGCCTGAACCACCTGCTGAGCACGCCGGAACCACCTGCTCGACTCACCGGTACCACCTCCCTGACACGCCAAAATCACCTACTGGGTATGCCAGAACCACTTGGCGGACACTCCAGAATCATCTGCCGGACATGCCGGAACCAGCTCTCAGACACAGCAGAACCATGTGCCCTAGACGCCGGAAGCACCTGCAGAGCATGCCGGAGCCACCTGCTCGACTCGCCAGAAACACCTGCCGGACACGCCAAAATCACCTGCCGGGTATGCCAGAACCACCTGGCGGACACTACGGAATCACCTGCCGCGCATGCCGGAACCACCTCTCAGACGTGCCGGAAGCACGTGCCAGACACGCCGGAAACACCTACCGGACAGACCGGAACCACCTGCCAAGAACGCCAGAGCCACCTGTTCGACTCGCTGGAACCACCTGCCGGACAGGCCCATATCAACTGCTGGCTATGCCAGAACCACCTGGGGGACAGTCCGGGATCACCTGCCAGCCATGGCGGAACCACCTCTCAGACGTACCAGAACCACCTGCCGGAGAAGCTGGAAACACGTCCTGGACAGACTGGAACCACGTGACGGCCATGCCTGAACCACCTGCCGAGCACGGCGGAACCACCTGCCGGACACGCCAAAATCACCTGCGGGCTACGCCAGAACCACTTGGACGACTCTCCGAAATGACCTGCCGGGCATGTTGGAACCACCTCTCAGACGTGCCAGAAGCACGTGCCGGACAGTCCGGAATCACCTGTTGGGCATACGCAAGCACCTCTGAGACGTACCAGAACCACGTGCCGTGCACGCCGGAACCACCTACCGGACAGACCGGAATCAACTTTTGGGCATGCCGGAACCACCAGTCAGATGTGCCAGAAACACGTGCCGGAGACGCCGGAAGCACCTGCCGAGCACGTCGCAACCACCTGCTCAACTCCCCTGAACCACCTGCCGGACACGCTAAAATCACCTGCCCGCTACACCAGCACCACTTCGGGGACAAGACGGAATCACGTGAGGGGCATGCCGGCACAGCCTCTCAGACTGAACCTCGTGCCGGACACCACAGAACCACCTGCCGGACAGACCGGAACCCCCTGCCGGACACGCCGGAACCACCGGCTCGAGCCGCCGGAACGACCGCTGGACAGGCAAAATCACCTGCCGGCTACGCCGGAAACACTTGGCGAACACTCCGGAATCACCTGCCGGGCATGCCGGAACCACCTCTCAGATAGGCCAGAACCACGTGCGAATGACCCCGGAAGCACCTGCTGAGCACGCCGGAACCTACTGCTCCACTCGCCAGAACCACGTGCCGGACACGCAAAAATCACCTGCTGGCTACGCCACAACCAGTTGGGGAACACTTCGGAATCACCTGCCGGGCTTGCTGGAACCACCTGCCGGTCATGCCAAAATCACCTGCCAACTACGCCAGTACCGCTTGGCGGACACTGTGGAAACACCTGTCGGGCCGGCCGGAACCACATCTCAGACGTGCCAGAACCATGTGCATGAGATGCTGGAACCACACCCCGAACAGACGGAAAACACCTGCCAGACTCGACTGAACAACCTGCCGAGCACACCGGAGCCACCTGCTCGACTCGCCGGAACCACCTACCTGACATGCCCAAATCACCAGCCGGGTATGCCAGAACCACTTGGCGGACACTCCGGAATCATCTGCCGGACATGCCGGAACCAGCTCTCAGACACACCAGAACCACGTGCCGGAGACGCCGGAAGCACCTGCCGAGCATTCCGGAGCCACCTGCTCGACTCGCCAGAAACACCTGCCGGACACGCCAAAATCACCTGCCAGGTACGCCAGAACCACCTGGCGGACACTCCGAAATCACCTGTCGCGCATGCCGGAACCACCTCTCATACGTGCCGGAAGCACGTGCCGGACACGCCGGAATCACCTACCGGACAGACCGGAACCACCTGCCGAGCACGCCGGAGCCACCTGTTCGACTTGCTGGAACCACCTGCCGTACAGGCCAATATCAACTGCTGGCTATGCCAGAACCACCTGGGGGACAGTCCGGGATCACCTGCCAGCCATGGCGGAACCACCTCTCAGACGTACCAGAACCACCTGCCGGAGAAGCTGGAAACACGTCCTGGACAGACTGGAACCACGTGACGGCCATGCCTGAACCACCTGCCGAGCACGGCGGAACCACCTGCCGGAAACGCCAAAATCACCTGAGGGCTACGCCAGAACCACTTGGAAGACTCTCCGAAATGACCTGCCGGGCATGTTGGAACCACCTCTCAGACGTGCCAGAAGCACGTGGCGGACAGTCCGGAATCACCTGCTGGGCATGCGCAACCACCTCTGAGACGTACCAGAACCACGTGCCGTGCAGGCTGGAACCACCTACCGGACACACCGGAATCACCATTCGGGCATGCCGAAACCACCAGTCAGATGTGCCAGAAACATGTGCCGGAGACGCCGGAAGCACCTGCCAAGCACGTTGGAACCACCTGCTCAACTCGCCTGAACCACCTGCCGGACACGCCAAAATCACCTGCCCGCTACACCAGCACCACTTCAGGGACAAGCCGGAATCAGGTGAGGGGCATGCCGGCACAGCCTCTCAGACTGAACCTCGTGCCGGACACCACAGAACCACCTGCCGGACAGACCGGAACCACCTGCCGGACACGCCGGAACCACTTGGCTAACACTCCGGAATCACCTGCCGGGCATGCCGGAACCACCTCTCAGACATGCCAGAACCACGTGCCAATGACCCCGGAAGCACCAGCCGAGCACGCCGGAACCACCTGCTCGACTCGCCAGAACCACCTGCCGGACACGCAAAAATCACATGCCGGCTACGCCACAACCAGTTGGGGAACACTTCGGAATCACCTGTCGGGCTTGCTGGAACCACCTGCCGGTCATGCCAAAATCAGCTGCCAACTACGCCAGTACCACTTGGCGGACACTGTGGAAACACCTGTCGGGCCGGCCGGAACCACATCTCAGACGTGCCAGAACCATGTGCATGAGATGCTGGAACCACACCCCGAACAGACGGAAAACACCTGCCAGACCCGTCTGAACAACCTGCCGAGCACGCCGGAGCCACCTGCTCGACTCGCCGGAACCACCTACCTGACATGCCCAAATCACCAGCCGGGTATGCCAGAACCACTTGGCGGACACTCCGGAATCATCTGCCGGACATGCCGGAACCAGCTCTCAGACACACCAGAACCACGTGCCGGAGACGCCGGAAGCACCTGCCGAGCATGCCGGAGCCACCTGCTCGACTCGCCAGAAACACCTGCCGGACACGCCAAAATCACCTGCCGGGTACGCCAGAACCACCTGGCGGACACTCCGAAATCACCTGTCGCGCATGCCGGAACCACCTCTCAGACGTGCCGGAAGCACGTGCCGGACACGCCGGAATCACCTACCGGACAGACCGGAACCACCTGCCGAGCACGCCGGAGCCACCTGTTCGACTCGCTGGAACCACCTGCCGGACAGGCCAATATCAACTATGGCTATGCCAGAACCACCTGGGGGACAGTCCGGGATCACCTGCCAGCTATGGCGGAACCACCTCTCAGACGTACCAGAACCACCTGCCGGAGAAGCTGGAAACACGTCCTGGACAGACTGGAACCACGTGACGGCCATGCCTGAACCACCTGCCGAGCACGGCGGAACCACCTGCCGGACACGCCAAAATCACCTGCGGGCTAAGCCAGAACCACTTGGACGACTCTCCGAAATGACCTGCCGGGCATGTTGGAACCACCTCTCAGAAGTGCCAGAAGCACGTGGCGGAGTGTCCGGAATCACCTGTTGGGCATACGCAACCACCTCTGACACGTACCAGAACCACGTGCCGTGCACGCCGGAACCACCTACCGGACAGACCGGAATCAACTTTTTGGCATGCCGGAACCACCAGTCAGATGTGCCAGAAACACGTGCCGGAGACGCCGGAAGCACCTGCCGAGCACGTCGCAACCACCTGCTCAACTCGCCTGAACCGCATGCCGGACACGCCAAAATCACCTGCCCGCTACACCAGCACCACTTCGGGGACAAGCCGGAATCACGTGAGGGGCATGCCGGCACAGCCTCTCAGACTGAACCTCGTGCCGGACACCACAGAACCACCTGCCGGACAGACCGGAACCACCTGCCGGACACGCCGGAACCACCGGCTCGACCCGCCGGAACGACCGCTGGACATGCAAAATCACTTGCCGGCTACGCCGGAAACACTTGGCGAACACTCCGGAATCACCTGCCGGGCATGCTGGAACCACCTCTCAGATATGCCAGAACCACGTGCCAATGACCCCGGAAGCACCTGCCGAGCACGCCGGAACCACATGCTCGACTCGCCAGAACCACCTGCCGGACACGCAGAAATCACCTGCCGGCTACGCCACAACCAGTTGGGGAACACTTCGGAATCACCTGCCGGGCTTGCTGGAACCACCTGCCGGTCATGCCAAAATCACCTGCCAACTACGCCAGAACCGCTTGGCAGACACTGCGGAAACACCTGTCGGGCCGGCCGGAACCACATCTCAGACGTGCCAGAACCATGTGCATGAGATGCTGGAACCACACCCCGAACAGACGGAAAACACCTGCCAGACCCGTCTGAACAACCTGCCGAGCATGCCGGAGCCACCTGCTCGACTCGCCGGTACCACCTACCTGACATGCCCAAATCACCAGCCGGGTATGCCAGAACCACTTGGCGGACACTCCGGAATCATCTGCCGGACATGCCGGAACCAGCTCTCAGACACACCAGAACCACGTGCCGGAGACGCCGGAAGCACCTGCCGAGCATTCCGGAGCCACCTGCTCGACTCGCCAGAAACACCTGCCGGACACGCCAAAGTCACCTGCCAGGTACGCCAGAACCACCTGGCGGACACTCCGAAATCACCTGTCGCGCATGCCGGAACCACCTCTCATACGTGCCGGAAGCACGTGCCGGACACGCAGGAATCACCTACCGGACAGACCGGAACCACCTGCCGAGCACGCCGGAGCCACCTGTTCGACTCGCTGGAACCACCTGCCGGACAGGCCAATATCAACTGCTGGCTATGCCAGAACCACCTGGGGGACAGTCCGGGATCACCTGCCAGCCATGGCGGAACCACCTCTCAGACGTACCAGAACCACCTGCCGGAGAAGCTGGAAACACGTCCTGGACAGACTGGAACCACGTGACGGCCATGCCTGAACCACCTGCCGAGCACGGCGGAACCACCTGCCGGACACGCCAAAATCACCTGCGGGCTACGCCAGAACCACTTGGACGACTCTCCGAAATGACCTGCCGGGCATGTTGGAACCACCTCTCAGACGTGCCAGAAGCACGTGGCGGACAGTCCGGAATCACCTGTTGGGAATGCGCAACCACCTCTGAGACGTACCAGTACCACGTGCCGTGCAGGCTGGAACCACCTACCGGACACACCGGAATCACCTTTCGGGCATGCCGAAACCACCAGTCAGATGTGCCAGAAACATGTGCCGGAGACGCCGGAAGCACCTGCCAAGCACGTTGGAACCACCTGCTCAACTCGCCTGAACCACCTGCCGGACACGCCAAAATCACCTGCCCGCTACACCAGCACCACTTCGGGACAAGCCGGAATCAGGTGAGGGGCATGCCGGCACAGCCTCTCAGACTGAACCTCGTGCCGGACACCACAGAACCACCTGCCGGACAGACCGGAACCACCTGCCGGACACGCCGGAACCACTTGGCTAACACTCCGGAATCACCTGCCGGGCATGCCGGAACCACCTCTCAGACATGCCAGAACCACGTGCCAATGACCCCGGAAGCACCAGCCGAGCACGCCGGAACCACCTTCTCGACTCGCCAGAACCACCTGCCGGACACGCAAAAATCACCTGCCGGCTACGCCACAACCAGTTGGGGAACACTTCGGAATCACCTGTCGGGCTTGCTGGAACCACCTGCCGGTCATGCCAAAATCAGCTGCCAACTACGCCAGTACCACTTGGCGGACACTGTGGAAACACCTGTCGGGCCGGCCGGAACCACATCTCAGACGTGCCAGAACCATGTGCATGAGATGCTGGAACCACACCCCGAACAGACGGAAAACACCTGCCAGACCCGTCTGAACAACCTGCCGAGCACGCCGGAGCCACCTGCTCGACTCGCCGGAACCACCTACCTGACATGCCCAAATCACCAGCCGGGTATGCCAGAACCACTTGGCGGACACTCCGGAATCATCTGCCGGACATGCCGGAACCAGCTCTCAGACACACCAGAACCACGTGCCGGAGACGCCGGAAGCACCTGCCGAGCATGCCGGAGCCACCTGCTCGACTCGCCAGAAACACCTGCCGGACACGCCAAAATCACCTGCCGGGTACGCCAGAACCACCTGGCGGACACTCCGAAATCACCTGTCGCGCATGCCGGAACCACCTCTCAGACGTGCCGGAAGCACGTGCCGGACACGCCGGAATCACCTACCGGACAGACCGGAACCACCTGCCGAGCACGCCGGAGCCACCTGTTCGACTCGCTGGAACCACCTGCCGGACAGGCCAATATCAACTATGCCTATGCCAGAACCACCTGGGGGACAGTCCGGGATCACCTGCCAGCTATGGCGGAACCACCTCTCAGACGTACCAGAACCACCTGCCGGAGAAGCTGGAAACACGTCCTGGACAGACTGGAACCACGTGACGGCCATGCCTGAACCACCTGCCGAGCACGGCGGAACCACCTGCCGGACACGCCAAAATCACCTGCGGGCTAAGCCAGAACCACTTGGACGACTCTCCGAAATGACCTGCCGGGCATGTTGGAACCACCTCTCAGAAGTGCCAGAAGCACGTGGCGGAGTGTCCGGAATCACCTGTTGGGCATACGCAACCACCTCTGACACGTACCAGAACCACGTGCCGTGCACGCCGGAACCACCTACCGGACAGACCGGAATCAACTTTTTGGCATGCCGGAACCACCAGTCAGATGTGCCAGAAACACGTGCCGGAGACGCCGGAAGCACCTGCCGAGCACGTCGCAACCACCTGCTCAACTCGCCTGAACCGCATGCCGGACACGCCAAAATCACCTGCCCGCTACACCAGCACCACTTCGGGGACAAGCCGGAATCACGTGAGGGGCATGCCGGCACAGCCTCTCAGACTGAACCTCGTGCCGGACACCACAGAACCACCTGCCGGACAGACCGGAACCACCTGCCGGACACGCCGGAACCACCGGCTCGACCCGCCGGAACGACCGCTGGACATGCAAAATCACTTGCCGGCTACGCCGGAAACACTTGGCGAACACTCCGGAATCACCTGCCGGGCATGCTGGAACCACCTCTCAGATATGCCAGAACCACGTGCCAATGACCCCGGAAGCACCTGCCGAGCACGCCGGAACCACATGCTCGACTCGCCAGAACCACCTGCCGGACACGCAGAAATCACCTGCCGGCTACGCCACAACCAGTTGGGGAACACTTCGGAATCACCTGCCGGGCTTGCTGGAACCACCTGCCGGTCATGCCAAAATCACCTGCCAACTACGCCAGTACCACTTGGCGGACACTGTGGAAACACCTGTCGGGCCGGCCGGAACCACATCTCAGACGTGCCAGAACCATGTGCATGAGATGCTGGAACCACACCCCGAACAGACGGAAAACACCTGCCAGACCCGTCTGAACAACCTGCCGAGCATGCCGGAGCCACCTGCTCGACTCGCCGGTACCACCTACCTGACATGCCCAAATCACCAGCCGGGTATGCCAGAACCACTTGGCGGACACTCCGGAATCATCTGCCGGACATGCCGGAACCAGCTCTCAGACACACCAGAACCACGTGCCGGAGACGCCGGAAGCACCTGCCGAGCATTCCGGAGCCACCTGCTCGACTCGCCAGAAACACCTGCCGGACACGCCAAAGTCACCTGCCAGGTACGCCAGAACCACCTGGCGGACACTCCGAAATCACCTGTCGCGCATGCCGGAACCACCTCTCATACGTGCCGGAAGCACGTGCCGGACACGCAGGAATCACCTACCGGACAGACCGGAACCACCTGCCGAGCACGCCGGAGCCACCTGTTCGACTCGCTGGAACCACCTGCCGGACAGGCCAATATCAACTGCTGGCTATGCCAGAACCACCTGGGGGACAGTCCGGGATCACCTGCCAGCCATGGCGGAACCACCTCTCAGACGTACCAGAACCACCTGCCGGAGAAGCTGGAAACACGTCCTGGACAGACTGGAACCACGTGACGGCCATGCCTGAACCACCTGCCGAGCACGGCGGAACCACCTGCCGGACACGCCAAAATCACCTGCGGGCTACGCCAGAACCACTTGGACGACTCTCCGAAATGACCTGCCGGGCATGTTGGAACCACCTCTCAGACGTGCCAGAAGCACGTGGCGGACAGTCCGGAATCACCTGTTGGGAATGCGCAACCACCTCTGAGACGTACCAGTACCACGTGCCGTGCAGGCTGGAACCACCTACCGGACACACCGGAATCACCTTTCGGGCATGCCGAAACCACCAGTCAGATGTGCCAGAAACATGTGCCGGAGACGCCGGAAGCACCTGCCAAGCACGTTGGAACCACCTGCTCAACTCGCCTGAACCACCTGCCGGACACGCCAAAATCACCTGCCCGCTACACCAGCACCACTTCGGGACAAGCCGGAATCAGGTGAGGGGCATGCCGGCACAGCCTCTCAGACTGAACCTCGTGCCGGACACCACAGAACCACCTGCCGGACAGACCGGAACCACCTGCCGGACACGCCGGAACCACTTGGCTAACACTCCGGAATCACCTGCCGGGCATGCCGGAACCACCTCTCAGACATGCCAGAACCACGTGCCAATGACCCCGGAAGCACCAGCCGAGCACGCCGGAACCACCTTCTCGACTCGCCAGAACCACCTGCCGGACACGCAAAAATCACCTGCCGGCTACGCCACAACCAGTTGGGGAACACTTCGGAATCACCTGTCGGGCTTGCTGGAACCACCTGCCGGTCATGCCAAAATCAGCTGCCAACTACGCCAGTACCACTTGGCGGACACTGTGGAAACACCTGTCGGGCCGGCCGGAACCACATCTCAGACGTGCCAGAACCATGTGCATGAGATGCTGGAACCACACCCCGAACAGACGGAAAACACCTGCCAGACCCGTCTGAACAACCTGCCGAGCACGCCGGAGCCACCTGCTCGACTCGCCGGAACCACCTACCTGACATGCCAAAATCACCAGCCGGGTATGCCAGAACCACTTGGCAGACACTCCGGAATCATCTGCCGGACATGCCGGAACCAGCTCTCAGACACACCAGAACCACGTGCCGGAGACGCCGGAAGCACCTGCCGAGCATGCCGGAGCCACCTGCTCGACTCGCCAGAAACACCTGCCGGACACGCCAAAATCACCTGCCGGGTACGCCAGAACCACCTGGCGGACACTCCGAAATCACCTGTCGCGCATGCCGGAACCACCTCTCAGACGTGCCGGAAGCACGTGCCGGACACGCCGGAATCACCTACCAGACAGACCGGAACCACCTGCCGAGCACGCCGGAGCCACCTGTTCGACTCGCTGGAACCACATGCCGGACGGTCCAATATCAACTATGGCTATGCCAGAACCACCTGGGGGACGGTCCGGAATCGCCTGCCAGCCATGGCGGAACCACCTCTCAGACGTACCAGAACCACCTGCCGGAGAAGCTGGAAACACGTCCTGGACAGTCTGGAACCACCTGCCGGCCAAGCCTGAACCACCTGCCAAGCACAACGGAACAACCTGCCAGACACACCAAAATCACCTGCGTGTTATGCCAGAACCACTTGGAGGACTCTCTGGGATGACCTGCCGGGCATGCCGGAACCACCTCTCAGACGTGCCAGAACCATGTGGCGGACAGTCCGGAATCACCTGTTGGGCATGCGCAACCACCTCTGAGACGTACCAGAACCACATGCCGTGCAGGCTGGAACCACCTACCGGACAGACCGGAATCACCTTTCGGGCATGCCGGAACCACCTGTCAGATGTGCCAGAAACACGTGCCGGAGACGCCGGAAGCACCTGCCAAGAACGTTGGAACCACCTGCTCAACTCGCCTGAACCACATGCCGGACACGCCAAAATCACCTGCCGACTATGCCAGAACCACTTGGCGAACACTCCGGAATCACTTGCCGGGCATGCAGGAACCACCTCTCAGACATGCCAGAACCCCGTGCCAATGACCCCGGAAGCACCAGCCGAGCACGCCGGAACCACCTGCTCGACTCGCCAGAAGCACCTGCCGATCACGCAAAAATCACCTGCCGGCTACGCCACAACCAGTTGGTGAACACTTTGGAATCACCTGCCAGGCTTGCTGGAACCACCTGCCAGTCATGCCAAAATCACCTGCCAACTACGCCAGAACCGCTTGGCGGACACTGCGGAAACACCTGTCGGGCCGGCTGGAACCACATCTCAGACGTGCCAGAAACGTGTTCATGAGATGCTGGAACCACACCCCGAACAGACGGATACCACCTGCCAGAACCGCCTGAACCACCTGCTGAGCACGCCGGAACCACCTGCTCGACTCACCAGTACCACCTCGGTGACACGCCAAAATCACCTGCTGGGTATGCCAGAACCACTTGGCGGACACACCAGAATCATCTGCCGGACATGCCGGAACCAGCTCTCAGACACAGCAGAACCACGTGCCCTAGACGCCGGAAGCACCTGCAGAGCATGCCAGAGCCACCTGCTCGACTCGCCAGAAACACCTGCCGGACACGCCAAAATCACCTGCCGGGTATGCCAGAACCACCTGGCGGACACTACGGAATCACCTGCCGCGCATGCCGGAACCACCTCTCAGACGTGCCGGAAGCACGTGCCAGACACGCCGGAAACACCTACCGGACAGACCGGAACCACCTGCCAAGAACGCCAGAGCCACCTGTTCGACTCGCTGGAACCACCTGCCGGACAGGCCCATATCAACTGCTGGCTATGCCAGAACCACCTGGGGGACAGTCCGGGATCACCTGCCAGCCATGGCGGAACCACCTCTCAGACGTACCAGAACCACCTGCCGGAGAAGCTGGAAACACGTCCTGGACAGACTGGAACCACGTGACGGCCATGCCTGAACCACCTGCCGAGCACGGCGGAACCACCTGCCGGACACGCCAAAATCACCTGCGTGTTATGCCAGAACCACTTGGACGACTCTCCGAAATGACCTGCCGGGCATGTTGGAACCACCTCTCAGACGTGCCAGAAGCACGTGGCGGACAGTCCGGAATCACCTGTTGGGCATGCGCAACCACCTCTGAGACGTACCAGAACCACATGCCGTGCAGGCTGGAACCACCTACCGGACAGACCGGAATCACCTTTCGGGCATGCCGGAACCACCTGTCAGATGTGCCAGAAACACGTGCCGGAGACGCCGGAAGCACCTGCCAAGCACGTTGGAACCACCTGCTCAACTCGCCTGAACCACCTGCCGGACATGCCAAAATCACCTGCCGACTATGCCAGAACCCCTTGGCGAACACTCCGGAATCACTTGCGGGGCATGCAGGAGCCACCTCTCAGACATGCCAGAACCCCGTGCCAATGACCCCGGAAGCACCAGCCGAGCATGCCGGAACCACCTGCTCGACTCGCCAGAACCACCTGCCGATCACGCAAAAATCACCTGCCGGCTACGCCACAACCAGTTGCTGAACACTTTGGAATCACCTGCCAGGCTTGCTGGAACCACCTGCCAGTCATGCCAAAATCACCTGCCAACTACGCCAGAACCGCTTGGCGGACACTGCGGAAACACCTGTCGGGCCGGCCGGAACCACATCTCAGACGTGCCAGAACCATGTGCATGAGATGCTGGAACCACACCCCGAACAGACGGAAAACACCTGCCAGACCCGTCTGAACAACCTGGCGAGCACGCCGGAGCCACCTGCTCGACTCGCCGGAACCACCTACCTGACATGCCCAAATCACCAGCCGGGTATGCCAGAACCACTTGGCGGACACTCCGGAATCATCTGCCGGACATGCCGGAACCAGCTCTCAGACACACCAGAACCACGTTCCGCAGACGCCGGAAGCACCTGCCGAGCATTCCGGAGCCACCTGCTAGACTCGCCAGAAACACCTGCCGGACACGCCAAAATCACCTGCCAGGTACGCCAGAACCACCTGGCGGACACTCCGAAATCACCTGTCGCGCATGCCGGAACCACCTCTCATACGTGCCGGAAGCACGTGCCGGACACGCCGGAATCACCTACCGGACAGACCGGAACCACCTGCCGAGCACGCCGGAGCCACCTGTTCGACTCGCTGGAACCACCTGCCGGACAGGCCAATATCAACTGCTGGCTATGCCAGAACCACCTGGGGGACAGTCCGGGATCACCTGCCAGCCATGGCGGAACCACCTCTCAGACGTACCAGAACCACCTGCCGGAGAAGCTGGAAACACGTCCTGGACAGACTGGAACCACGTGACGGCCATGCCTGAACCACCTGCCGAGCACGGCGGAACCACCTGCCGGACACGCCAAAATCACCTGCGGGCTACGCCAGAACCACTTGGACGACTCTCCGAAATGACCTGCCGGGCATGTTGGAACCACCTCTCAGACGTGCCAGAAGCACGTGGCGGACAGTCCGGAATCACCTGTTGGGCATACGCAACCACCTCTGACACGTACCAGAACCACGTGCCGTGCACGCCGGAACCACCTACCGGACAGACCGGAATCAACTTTTGGGCATGCCGGAACCACCAGTCAGTTGTGCCAGAAACACGTGCCGGAGACGCCGGAAGCACCTGCCGAGCACGTCGCAAATACCCTCTCAACTCCCCTGAACCACCTGCCGGACACGCTAAAATCACCTGCCCGCTACACCAGCACCACTTCGGGGACAAGACGGAATCACGTGAGGGGCATGCCGGCACAGCCTCTCAGACTGAACCTCGTGCCGGACACCACAGAACCACCTGCCGGACAGACCGGAACCACCTGCCGGACACGCCGGAACCACCGGCTCGAGCCGCCGGAACGACCGCTGGACATGCAAAATCACCTGCCGGCTACGCCGGAAACACTTGGCGAACACTCCGGAATCACCTGCCGGGCATGCCGGAACCACCTCTCAGATAGGCCAGAACCACGTGCGAATGACCCCGGAAGCACCTTCCGAGCACGCCGGAACCACCTGCTCCACTCGCCAGAACCACCTGCCGGACACGCAGAAATCACCTGCCGGCTACGCCACAACCAGTTGGGGAACACTTCGGAATCACCTGCCGGGCTTGCTGGAACCACCTGCCGGTCATGCCAAAATCACCTGCCAACTACGCCAGTACCACTTGGCGGACACTGTGGAAACACCTGTCGGGCCGGCCGGAACCACATCTCAGACGTGCCAGAACCATGTGCATGAGATGCTGGAACCACACCCCGAACAGACGGAAAACACCTGCCAGACCCGTCTGAACAACCTGCCGAGCATGCCGGAGCCACCTGCTCGACTCGCCGGTACCACCTACCTGACATGCCCAAATCACCAGCCGGGTATGCCAGAACCACTTGGCGGACACTCCGGAATCATCTGCCGGACATGCCGGAACCAGCTCTCAGACACACCAGAACCACGTGCCGGAGACGCCGGAAGCACCTGCCGAGCATTCCGGAGCCACCTGCTCGACTCGCCAGAAACACCTGCCGGACACGCCAAAGTCACCTGCCAGGTACGCCAGAACCACCTGGCGGACACTCCGAAATCACCTGTCGCGCATGCCGGAACCACCTCTCATACGTGCCGGAAGCACGTGCCGGACACGCAGGAATCACCTACCGGACAGACCGGAACCACCTGCCGAGCACGCCGGAGCCACCTGTTCGACTCGCTGGAACCACCTGCCGGACAGGCCCATATCAACTGCTGGCTATGCCAGAACCACCTGGGGGACAGTCCGGGATCACCTGCCAGCCATGGCGGAACCACCTCTCAGACGTACCAGAACCACCTGCCGGAGAAGCTGGAAACACGTCCTGGACAGACTGGAACCACGTGACGGCCATGCCTGAACCACCTGCCGAGCACGGCGGAACCACCTGCCGGACACGCCAAAATCACCTGCGGGCTACGCCAGAACCACTTGGACGACTCTCCGAAATGACCTGCCGGGCATGTTGGAACCACCTCTCAGACGTGCCAGAAGCACGTGGCGGACAGTCCGGAATCACCTGTTGGGAATGCGCAACCACCTCTGAGACGTACCAGTACCACGTGCCGTGCAGGCTGGAACCACCTACCGGACACACCGGAATCACCTTTCGGGCATGCCGAAACCACCAGTCAGATGTGCCAGAAACATGTGCCGGAGACGCCGGAAGCACCTGCCAAGCACGTTGGAACCACCTGCTCAACTCGCCTGAACCACCTGCCGGACACGCCAAAATCACCTGCCCGCTACACCAGCACCACTTCGGGACAAGCCGGAATCAGGTGAGGGGCATGCCGGCACAGCCTCTCAGACTGAACCTCGTGCCGGACACCACAGAACCACCTGCCGGACAGACCGGAACCACCTGCCGGACACGCCGGAACCACTTGGCTAACACTCCGGAATCACCTGCCGGGCATGCCGGAACCACCTCTCAGACATGCCAGAACCACGTGCCAATGACCCCGGAAGCACCAGCCGAGCACGCCGGAACCACCTGCTCGACTCGCCAGAACCACCTGCCGGACACGCAAAAATCACATGCCGGCTACGCCACAACCAGTTGGGGAACACTTCGGAATCACCTGTCGGGCTTGCTGGAACCACCTGCCGGTCATGCCAAAATCAGCTGCCAACTACGCCAGTACCACTTGGCGGACACTGTGGAAACACCTGTCGGGCCGGCCGGAACCACATCTCAGACGTGCCAGAACCATGTGCATGAGATGCTGGAACCACACCCCGAACAGACGGAAAACACCTGCCAGACCCGTCTGAACAACCTGCCGAGCACGCCGGAGCCACCTGCTCGACTCGCCGGAACCACCTACCTGACATGCCCAAATCACCAGCCGGGTATGCCAGAACCACTTGGCGGACACTCCGGAATCATCTGCCGGACATGCCGGAACCAGCTCTCAGACACACCAGAACCACGTGCCGGAGACGCCGGAAGCACCTGCCGAGCATGCCGGAGCCACCTGCTCGACTCGCCAGAAACACCTGCCGGACACGCCAAAATCACCTGCCGGGTACGCCAGAACCACCTGGCGGACACTCCGAAATCACCTGTCGCGCATGCCGGAACCACCTCTCAGACGTGCCGGAAGCACGTGCCGGACACGCCGGAATCACCTACCAGACAGACCGGAACCACCTGCCGAGCACGCCGGAGCCACCTGTTCGACTCGCTGGAACCACATGCCGGACGGGCCAATATCAACTATGGCTATGCCAGAACCACCTGGGGGACGGTCCGGAATCGCCTGCCAGCCATGGCGGAACCACCTCTCAGACGTACCAGAACCACCTGCCGGAGAAGCTGGAAACACGTCCTGGACAGTCTGGAACCACCTGCCGGCCAAGCCTGAACCACCTGCCAAGCACAACGGAACAACCTGCCAGACACACCAAAATCACCTGCGTGTTATGCCAGAACCACTTGGAGGACTCTCTGGGATGACCTGCCGGGCATGCCGGAACCACCTCTCAGACGTGCCAGAACCATGTGGCGGACAGTCCGGAATCACCTGTTGGGCATGCGCAACCACCTCTGAGACGTACCAGAACCACATGCTGTGCAGGCTGGAACCACCTACCGGACAGACCGGAATCACCTTTCGGGCATGCCGGAACCACCTGTCAGATGTGCCAGAAACACGTGCCGGAGACGCCGGAAGCACCTGCCAAGAACGTTGGAACCACCTGCTCAACTCGCCTGAACCACCTGCCGGACATGCCAAAATCACCTGCCGACTATGCCAGAACCACTTGGCGAACACTCCGGAATCACTTGCCGGGCATGCAGGATCCACCTCTCAGACATGCCAGAACCCCGTGCCAATGACCCCGGAAGCACCAGCCGAGCACGCCGGAACCACCTGCTCGACTCGCCAGAAGCACCTGCCGATCACGCAAAAATCACCTGCCGGCTACGCCACAACCAGTTGGTGAACACTTTGGAATCACCTGCCAGGCTTGCTGGAACCACCTGCCAGTCATGCCAAAATCACCTGCCAACTACGCCAGAACCGCTTGGCGGACACTGCGGAAACACCTGTCGGGCCGGCTGGAACCACATCTCAGACGTGCCAGAAACGTGTTCATGAGATGCTGGAACCACACCCCGAACAGACGGATACCACCTGCCAGAACCGCCTGAACCACCTGCTGAGCACGCCGGAACCACCTGCTCGACTCACCGGTACCACCTCCCTGACACGCCAAAATCACCTGCTGGGTATGCCAGAACCACTTGGCGGACACACCAGAATCATCTGCCGGACATGCCGGAACCAGCTCTCAGACACAGCAGAACCACGTGCCCTAGACGCCGGAAGCACCTGCAGAGCATGCCGGAGCCACCTGCTCGACTCGCCAGAAACACCTGCCGGACACGCCAAAATCACCTGCCGGGTATGCCAGAACCACCTGGCGGACACTACGGAATCACCTGCCGCGCATGCCGGAACCACCTCTCAGACGTGCCGGAAGCACGTGCCAGACACGCCGGAAACACCTACCGGACAGACCGGAACCACCTGCCAAGAACGCCAGAGCCACCTGTTCGACTCGCTGGAACCACCTGCCGGACAGGCCCATATCAACTGCTGGCTATGCCAGAACCACCTGGGGGACAGTCCGGGATCACCTGCCAGCCATGGCGGAACCACCTCTCAGACGTACCAGAACCACCTGCCGGAGAAGCTGGAAACACGTCCTGGACAGACTGGAACCACGTGACGGCCATGCCTGAACCACCTGCCGAGCACGGCGGAACCACCTGCCGGACACGCCAAAATCACCTGCGGGCTACGCCAGAACCACTTGGACGACTCTCCGAAATGACCTGCCGGGCATGTTGGAACCACCTCTCAGACGTGCCAGAAGCACGTGGCGGACAGTCCGGAATCACCTGTTGGGCATACGCAACTACCTCTGACACGTACCAGAACTACGTGCCGTGCACGCTGGAACCACCTACCGGACAGACCGGAATCACCATTTGGGCATGCCGGAACCACCAGTCAGATGTGCCAGAAACACGTGCCGGAGACGCCGGAAGCACCTGCCGAGCACGTCGCAACCACCTGCTCAACTCGCCAGAAACACCTGCCGGACACGCCAAAATCACCTGCCGGGTACGCCAGAACCACCTGGCGGACACTCCGAAATCACCTGTCGCGCATGCCGGAACCACCTCTCAGACGTGCCGGAAGCACGTGCCGGACACGCCGGAATCACCTACCAGACAGACCGGAACCACCTGCCGAGCACGCCGGAGCCACCTGTTCGACTCGCTGGAACCACATGCCGGACGGGCCAATATCAACTGCTGGCTATGCCAGAACCACCTGGGGGACGGTCCGGAATCGCCTGCCAGCCATGGCGGAACCACCTCTCAGACGTACCAGAACCACCTGCCGGAGAACCTGGAAACACGTCCTGGACAGTCTGGAACCACCTGCCGGCCAAGCCTGAACCACCTGCCAAGCACAACGGAACAACCTGCCAGACACGCCAAAATCACCTGCGTGTTATGCCAGAACCACTTGGAGGACTCTCTGGGATGACCTGCCGGGCATGCCGGAACCACCTCTCAGACGTGCCAGAACCATGTGGCGGACAGTCCGGAATCACCTGTTGGGCATGCGCAACCACCTCTGAGACGTACCAGAACCACATGCCGTGCAGGCTGGAACCACCTACCGGACAGACCGGAATCACCTTTCGGGCATGCCGGAACCACCTGTCAGATGTGCCAGAAACACGTGCCGGAGACGCCGGAAGCACCTGCCAAGAACGTTGGAACCACCTGCTCAACTCGCCTGAACCACCTGCCGGACATGCCAAAATCACCTGCCGACTATGCCAGAACCACTTGGCGAACACTCCGGAATCACTTGCCGGGCATGCAGGAACCACCTCTCAGACATGCCAGAACCCCGTGCCAATGACCCCGGAAGCACCAGCCGAGCACGCCGGAGCCACCTGCTCGACTCGCCAGAACCACCTGCCGATCACGCAAAAATCACCTGCCGGCTACGCCACAACCAGTTGGTGAACACTTTGGAATCACCTGCCAGGCTTGCTGGAACCACCTGCCAGTCATGCCAAAATCATCTGCCAACTACGCCAGAACCGCTTGGCGGACACTGCGGAAACACCTGTCGGGCCGGCTGGAACCACATCTCAGACGTGCCAGAAACGTGTTCATGAGATGCTGGAACCACACCCCGAACAGACGGATACCACCTGCCAGAACCGCCTGAACCACCTGCTGAGCACGCCGGAACCACCTGCTCGACTCACCGGTACCACCTCGGTGACACGCCAAAATCACCTGCTGGGTATGCCAGAACCACTTGGCGGACACACCAGAATCATCTGCCGGACATGCCGGAACCAGCTCTCAGACACAGCAGAACCACGTGCCCTAGACGCCGGAAGCACCTGCAGAGCATGCCAGAGCCACCTGCTCGACTCGCCAGAAACACCTGCCGGACACGCCAAAATCACCTGCCGGGTATGCCAGAACCACCTGGCGGACACTACGGAATCACCTGCCGCGCATGCCGGAACCACCTCTCAGACGTGCCGGAAGCACGTGCCAGACACGCCGGAAACACCTACCGGACAGACCGGAACCACCTGCCAAGAACGCCAGAGCCACCTGTTCGACTCGCTGGAACCACCTGCCGGACAGGCCCATATCAACTGCTGGCTATGCCAGAACCACCTGGGGGACAGTCCGGGATCACCTGCCAGCCATGGCGGAACCACCTCTCAGACGTACCAGAACCACCTGCCGGAGAAGCTGGAAACACGTCCTGGACAGACTGGAACCACGTGACGGCCATGCCTGAACCACCTGCCGAGCACGGCGGAACCACCTGCCGGACACGCCAAAATCACCTGCGGGCTACGCCAGAACCACTTGGACGAGTCTCCGAAATGACCTGCCGGGCATGTTGGAACCACCTCTCAGACGTGCCAGAAGCACGTGGCGGACAGTCCGGAATCACCTGTTGGGCATACGCAACTACCTCTGACACGTACCAGAACTACGTGCCGTGCACGCTGGAACCACCTACCGGACAGACCGGAATCACCAATTGGGCATGCCGGAACCACCAGTCAGATGTGCCAGAAACACGTGCCGGAGACGCCGGAAGCACCTGCCGAGCACGTCGCAACCACCTGCTCAACTCGCCTGAACCACCTGCCGGACACGCCAAAATCACCTGCCCGCTACACCAGCACCACTTCGGGGACAAGCCGGAATCACGTGAGGGGCATGCCGGCACAGCCTCTCAGACTGAACCTCGTGCCGGACACCACAGAACCACCTGCCGGACAGACCGGAACCACCTGCCGGACACGCCGGAACCACCGGCTCGACCCTCCGGAACGACCGCTGGACATGCAAAATCACCTGCCGGCTACGCCGGAAACACTTGGCGAACACTCCGGAATCACCTGCCGGGCATGCCGGAACCACCTCTCAGATATGCCAGAACCACGTGCCAATGACCCCGGAAGCAACTGCCGAGCACGCCGGAACCACATGCTCGACTCGCCAGAACCACCTGCCGGACACGCAGAAATCACCTGCCGGCTACGCCACAACCAGTTGGGGAACACTTCGGAATCACCTGCCGGGCTTGCTGGAACCACCTGCCGGTCATGCCAAAATCACCTGCCAACTACGCCAGTACCACTTGGCGGACACTGTGGAAACACCTGTCGGGCCGGCCGGAACCACATCTCAGACGTGCCAGAACCATGTGCATGAGATGCTGGAACCACACCCCGAACAGACGGAAAACACCTGCCAGACCCGTCTGAACAACCTGCCGAGCACGCCGGAGCCACCTGCTCGACTCGCCGGAACCACCTACGTGACATGCCCAAATCACCAGCCGGGTATGCCAGAACCACTTGGCGGACACTCCGGAATCATCTGCCGGACATGCCGGAACCAGCTCTCAGACACACCAGAACCACGTGCCGGAGACGCCGGAAGCACCTGCCGAGCATGCCGGAGCCACCTGCTCGACTCGCCAGAAACACCTGCCGGACACGGCAAAATCACCTGCCGGGTACGCCAGAACCACCTGGCGGACACTCCGAAATCACCTGTCGCGCATGCCGGAACCACCTCTCAGACGTGCCGGAAGCACGTGCCGGACACGCCGGAATCACCTACCGGACAGACCGGAACCACCTGCCGAGCACGCCGGAGCCACCTGTTCGGCTCGCTGGAACCACCTGCCGGACAGGCCAATATCAACTGCTGGCTATGCCAGAACCACCTGGGGGACAGTCCGGGATCACCTGCCAGCCATGGCGGAACCACCTCTCAGACGTACCAGAACCACCTGCCGGAGAAGTTGGAAACACGTCCTGGACAGACTGGAACCACGTGACGGCCATGCCTGAACCACCTGCTGAGCACGGCGGAACCACCTGCCGGACACGCCAAAATCACCTGCGGGCTACGCCAGAACCACTTGGACGACTCTCCGAAATGACCTGCCGGGCATGTTGGAACCACCTCTCAGACGTGCCAGAAGCACGTGGCGGACAGTCCGGAATCACCTGTTGGGCATATGCAACCACCTCTGACACGTACCAGAACCACGTGCCGTGCACGCCGGAACCACCTACCGGACAGACCGGAATCAACTTTTGGGCATGCCGGAACCACCAGTCAGATGTGCCAGAAACACGTGCCGGAGACGCCGGAAGCACCTGCCGAGCACGTCGCAACCACCTGCTCAACTCGCCTGAACCACCTGCCGGACACGCCAAAATCACCTGCCCGCTACACCAGCACCACTTCGGGTCAAGCCGGAATCACGTGAGGGGCATGCCGGCACAGCCTCTCAGACTGAACCTCGTGCCGGACACCACAGAACCACCTGCCGGACAGACCGGAACCACCTGCCGGACACGCCGGAACCACCAGCTCGACCCGCCGGAACGACCGGTGGACATGCAAAATCACCTGCCGGCTACGCCGGAAACACTTAGCGAACACTCCGGAATCACCTGCCGGGCATGCCGGAACCACCTCTCAGATATGCCAGAACCACGTGCCAATGACCCCGGAAGCACCTGCCAAGCACGCCGGAACCACCTGCTCGACTCGCCAGAACCACCTGCCGGACACGCAGAAATCACCTGCCGGCTACGCCACAACCAGTTGGGGAACACTTCGGAATCACCTGCCGGGCTTGCTGGAACCACCTGCCAGTCATGCCAAAAGCACCTGCCAACTACGCCATTACCACTTGGCGGACACTGTGGAAACACCTGTCGGGCCGGCCGGAACCACATCTCAGACGTGCCAGAACCATGTGCATGAGATGCAGGAACCACACCCCAAACAGACGGAAAACACCTGCCAGACCCGTCTGAACAACCTGCCGAGCACGCCGGAGCCACCTGCTCGACTCGCCAGAACCACCTACCTGACATGCCCAAATCACCAGCCGGGTATGCCAGAACCACCTGGCGGACACTCCGAAATCACCTGTCCAGCACGCCGGAGCCACCTGTTCGACTCGCTGGAACCACATGCCGGACGGGCCAATATCAACTGCTGGCTATGCCAGAACCACCTGGGGGACGGTCCGGAATCGCCTGCCAGCCATGGCGGAACCACCTCTCAGACGTACCAGAACCACCTGCCGGAGAACCTGGAAACACGTCCTGGACAGTCTGGAACCACCTGCCGGCCAAGCCTGAACCACCTGCCAAGCACAACGGAACAACCTGCCAGACACGCCAAAATCACCTGCGTGTTATGCCAGAACCACTTGGAGGACTCTCTGGGATGACCTGCCGGGCATGCCGGAACCACCTCTCAGACGTGCCAGAACCATGTGGCGGACAGTCCGGAATCACCTGTTGGGCATGCGCAACCACCTCTGAGACGTACCAGAACCACATGCCGTGCAGGCTGGAACCACCTACCGGACAGACCGGAATCACCTTTCGGGCATGCCGGAACCACCTGTCAGATGTGCCAGAAACACGTGCCGGAGACGCCGGAAGCACCTGCCAAGAACGTTGGAACCACCTGCTCAACTCGCCTGAACCACCTGCCGGACATGCCAAAATCACCTGCCGACTATGCCAGAACCACTTGGCGAACACTCCGGAATCACTTGCCGGGCATGCAGGAACCACCTCTCAGACATGCCAGAACCCCGTGCCAATGACAACGGAAGCACCAGCCGAGCACGCCGGAGCCACCTGCTCGACTCGCCAGAACCACCTGCCGATCACGCAAAAATCACCTGCCGGCTACGCCACAACCAGTTGGTGAACACTTTGGAATCACCTGCCAGGCTTGCTGGAACCACCTGCCAGTCATGCCAAAATCATCTGCCAACTACGCCAGAACCGCTTGGCGGACACTGCGGAAACACCTGTCGGGCCGGCTGGAACCACATCTCAGACGTGCCAGAAACGTGTTCATGAGATGCTGGAACCACACCCCGAACAGACGGATACCACCTGCCAGAACCGCCTGAACCACCTGCTGAGCACGCCGGAACCACCTGCTCGACTCACCGGTACCACCTCCCTGACACGCCAAAATCACCTGCTGGGTATGCCAGAACCACTTGGCGGACACACCAGAATCATCTGCCGGACATGCCGGAACCAGCTCTCAGACACAGCAGAACCACATGCCCTAGACGCCGGAAGCACCTGCAGAGCATGCCGGAGCCACCTGCTCGACTCGCCAGAAACACCTGCCGGACACGCCAAAATCACCTGCCGGGTATGCCAGAACCACCTGGCGGACACTACGGAATCACCTGCCGCGCATGCCGGAACCACCTCTCAGACGTGCCGGAAGCACGTGCCAGACACGCCGGAAACACCTACCGGACAGACCGGAACCACCTGCCAAGAACGCCAGAGCCACCTGTTCGACTCGCTGGAACCACCTGCCGGACAGGCCCATATCAACTGCTGGCTATGCCAGAACCACCTGGGGGACAGTCCGGGATCACCTGCCAGCCATGGCGGAACCACCTCTCAGACGTACCAGAACCACCTGCCGGAGAAGCTGGAAACACGTCCTGGACAGACTGGAACCACGTGACGGCCATGCCTGAACCACCTGCCGAGCACGGCGGAACCACCTGCCGGACACGCCAAAATCACCTGCGGGCTACGCCAGAACCACTTGGACGACTCTCCGAAATGACCTGCCGGGCATGTTGGAACCACCTCTCAGACGTGCCAGAAGCACGTGGCGGACAGTCCGGAATCACCTGTTGGGCATACGCAACTACCTCAGACACGTACCAGAACTACGTGCCGTGCACGCTGGAACCACCTACCGGACAGACCGGAATCACCATTTGGGCATGCCGGAACCACCAGTCAGATGTGCCAGAAACACGTGCCGGAGACGCCGGAAGCACCTGCCGAGCACGTCGCAACCACCCGCTCAACTCGCCTGAACCACCTGCCGGACACGCCAAAATCACCTGCCCGCTACACCAGCACCACTTCGGGGACAAGCCGGAATCACGTGAGGGGCATGCCGGCACAGCCTCTCAGACTGAACCTCATGCCGGACACCACAGAACCACCTGCCGGACAGACCGGAACCACCTGCCGGACACGCCGGAACCACCGGCTCGACCCTCCGGAACGACCGCTGGACATGCAAAATCACCTGCCGGCTACGCCGGAAACACTTGGCGAACACTCCGGAATCACCTGCCGGGCATGCCGGAACCACCTCTCAGATATGCCAGAACCACGTGCCAATGACCCCGGAAGCAACTGCCGAGCACGCCGGAACCACATGCTCGACTCGCCAGAACCACCTGCCGGACACGCAGAAATCACCTGCCGGCTACGCCACAACCAGTTGGGGAACACTTCGGAATCACCTGCCGGGCTTGCTGGAACCACCTGCCGGTCATGCCAAAATCACCTGCCAACTACGCCAGTACCACTTGGCGGACACTGTGGAAACACCTGTCGGGCCGGCCGGAACCACATCTCAGACGTGCCAGAACCATGTGCATGAGATGCTGGAACCACACCCCGAACAGACGGAAAACACCTGCCAGACCCGTCTGAACAACCTGCCGAGCACGCCGGAGCCACCTGCTCGACTCGCCGGAACCACCTACCTGACATGCCCAAATCACCAGCCGGGTATGCCAGAACCACTTGGCGGACACTCCGGAATCATCTGCCGGACATGCCGGAACCAGCTCTCAGACACACCAGAACCACGTGCCGGAGACGCCAGAAGCACCTGCCGAGCATGCCGGAGCCACCTGCTCGACTCGCCAGAAACACCTGCCGGACACGCCAAAATCACCTGCCGGGTACGCCAGAACCACCTGGCGGACACTCCGAAATCACCTGTCGCGCATGCCGGAACCACCTCTCAGACGTGCCGGAGACACGTGCCGGACACGCCGGAATCACCTACCGGACAGACCGGAACCACCTGCCGAGCACGCCGGAGCCACCTGTTCGACTCGCTGGAACCACCTGCCGGACAGGCCCATATCAACTGCTGGCTATGCCAGAACCACCTGGGGGACGGTCCGGAATCGCCTGCCAGCCATGGCGGAACCACCTCTCAGACGTACCAGAACCACCTGCCGGAGAAGCTGGAAACACGTCCTGGACAGTCTGGAACCACCTGCCGGCCAAGCCTGAACCACCTGCCAAGCACAACGGAACAACCTGCCAGACACGCCAAGATCACCTGCGTGTTATGCCAGAACCACTTGGAGGACTCTCTGGGATGACCTGCCGGGCATGCCGGAACCACCTCTCAGACGTGCCAGAACCATGTGGCGGACAGTCCGGAATCACCTGTTGGGCATGCGCAACCACCTCTGAGACGTACCAGAACCACATGCCGTGCAGGCTGGAACCACCTACCGGACAGACCGGAATCACCTTTCGGGCATGCCGGAACCACCTGTCAGATGTGCCAGAAACACGTGCCGGAGACGCCGGAAGCACCTGCCGAGCACGTCGCAACCACCTGCTCAACTCGCCTGAACCACCTGCCGGACACGCCAAAATCACCTGCCCGCTACACCAGCACCACTTCGGGGACAAGACGGAATCACATGAGGGGCATGCCGGCACAGACTCTCAGACTGAACCTCGTGCCGGACACCACAGAACCACCTGCCGGACAGACCGGAACCACCTGCCGGACACGCCGGAACCACCGGCTCGAGCCGCCGGAACGACCGCTGGACATGCAAAATCACCTGCCGGCTACGCCGGAAACACTTGGCGAACACTCCGGAATCACCTGCCGGGCATGCCAGAACCACCTCTCAGATAGGCCAGAACCACGTGCGAATGACCCCGGAAGCACCTGCCGAGCACGCCGGAACCACCTGCTCCACTCGCCAGAACCACCTGCCGGACACGCAGAAATCACCTGCCGGCTACGCCACAACCAGTTGGGGAACACTTCGGAATCACCTGCCGGGCTTGCTGGAACCACCTGCCGGTCATGCCAAAATCACCTGCCAACTATGCCAGTACCACTTGGCGGACACTGTGGAAACACCTGTCGGGCCGGCCGGAACCACATCTCAGACGTGCCAGAACCATGTGCATGAGATGCTGGAACCACACCCCGAACAGACGGAAAACACCTGCCAGACCCGTCTGAACAACCTGCCGAGCACGCCGGAGCCACCTGCTCGACTCGCCGGAACCACCTACCTGACATGCCCAAATCACCAGCCGGGTATGCCAGAACCACTTGGCGGACACTCCGGAATCATCTGCCGGACATGCCGGAACCAGCTCTCAGACACACCAGAACCACGTGCCGGAGACGCCGGAAGCACCTGCCGAGCATTCCGGAGCCACCTGCTCGACTCGCCAGAAACACCTGCCGGACACGCCAAAATCACCTGCCGGGTACGCCAGAACCACCTGGCGGACACTCCGAAATCACCTGTCGCGCATGCCGGAACCACCTCTCAGACGTGCCGGAAGCACGTGCCGGACACGCCGGAATCACCTACCGGACAGACCGGAACCACCTGCCGAGCACGCCGGAGCCACCTGTTCGGCTCGCTGGAACCACCTGCCGGACAGGCCAATATCAACTGCTGGCTATGCCAGAACCACCTGGGGGACAGTCCGGGATCACCTGCCAGCCATGGCGGAACCACCTCTCAGACGTACCAGAACCACCTGCCGGAGAAGCTGGAAACACGTCCTGGACAGACTGGAACCACGTGACGGCAATGCCTGAACCACCTGCTGAGCACGGCGGAACCACCTGCCGGACACGCCAAAATCACCTGCGGGCTACGCCAGAACCACTTGGACGACTCTCCGAAATGACCTGCCGGGCATGTTGGAACCACCTCTCAGACGTGCCAGAAGCACGTGGCGGACAGTCCGGAATCACCTGTTGGGCATATGCAACCACCTCTGACACGTACCAGAACCACGTGCCGTGCACGCCGGAACCACCTACCGGACAGACCGGAATCAACTTTTGGGCATGCCGGAACCACCAGTCAGATGTGCCAGAAACACGTGCCGGAGACGCCGGAAGCACCTGCCGAGCACGTCGCAACCACCTGCTCAACTCGCCTGAACCACCTGCCGGACACGCCAAAATCACCTGCCCGCTACACCAGCACCACTTCGGGTCAAGCCGGAATCACGTGAGGGGCATGCCGGCACAGCCTCTCAGACTGAACCTCGTGCCGGACACCACAGAACCACCTGCCGGACAGACCGGAACCACCTGCCGGACACGCCGGAACCACCAGCTCGACCCGCCGGAACGACCGCTGGACATGCAAAATCACCTGCCGGCTACGCCGGAAACACTTAGCGAACACTCCGGAATCACCTGCCGGGCATGCCGGAACCACCTCTCAGATATGCCAGAACCACGTGCCAATGACCCCGGAAGCACCTGCCGAGCACGCCGGAACCACCTGCTCGACTCGCCAGAACCACCTGCCGGACACGCAGAAATCACCTGCCGGCTACGCCACAACCAGTTGGGGAACACTTCGGAATCACCTGCCGGGCTTGCTGGAACCACCTGCCAGTCATGCCAAAAGCACCTGCCAACTACGCCATTACCACTTGGCGGACACTGTGGAAACACCTGTCGGGCCGGCCGGAACCACATCTCAGACGTGCCAGAACCATGTGCATGAGATGCTGGAACCACACCCCGAACAGACGGAAAACACCTGCCAGACCCGTCTGAACAACCTGCCGAGCACGCCGGAGCCACCTGCTCGACTCGCCGGAACCACCTACCTGACATGCCCAAATCACCAGCCGGGTATGCCAGAACCACTTGCCGGACACTCCGGAATCATCTGCCGGACATGCCGGAACCAGCTCTCAGACACACCAGAACCACGTGCCGGAGACGCCGGAAGCACCTGCCGAGCATGCCGGAGCCACCTGCTCGACTCGCCAGAAACACCTGCCGGACACGCCAAAATCACCTGCCGGGTACGCCAGAACCACCTGGCAGACACTCCGAAATCACCTGTCGCGCATGCCGGAACCACCTCTCAGACGTGCCGGAAGCACGTGCCGGACACGCCGGAATCACCTACCGGACAGACCGGAACCACCTGCCGAGCACGCCGGAGCCACCTGTTCGACTCGCTGGAACCACCTGCCGGACAGGCCAATATCAACTGCTGGCTATGCCAGAACCACCTGCGGGACAGTCCGGGATCACCTGCCAGCCATGGCGGAACCACCTCTCAGACGTACCAAAACCACCTGCCGGAGAAGCTGGAAACACGTCCTGGACAGACTGGAACCACGTGACGGCCATGCCTGAACCACCTGCCGAGCACGGCGGAACCACCTGCCGGACACGCCAAAATCACCTGCGGGCTACGCCAGAACCACTTGGACGACTCTCCGAAATGACCTGCCGGGCATGTTGGAACCACCTCTCAGACGTGCCAGAAGCACGTGCCAGACAGTCCGGAATCACCTGTTGGGCATACGCAAGCACCTCTGAGACGTACCAGAACCACGTGCCGTGCACGCCGGAACCACCTACCGGACAGACCGGAATCAACTTTTGGGCATGCCGGAACCACCAGTCAGATGTGCCAGAAACACGTGCCGGAGACGCCGGAAGCACCTGCCGAGCACGTCGCAACCACCTGCTCAACTCGCCTGAACCACCTGCCGGACACGCCAAAATCACCTGCCCGCTACACCAGCACCACTTCGGGGACAAGCCGGAATCACGTGAGGGGCATGCCGGCACAGCCTCTCAGACTGAACCTCGTGCCGGACACCACAGAACCACCTGCCGGACAGACCGGAACCACCTGCCGGACACGCCGGAACCACCGGCTCGACCCGCCGGAACGACCGCTGGACATGCAAAATCACCTGCCGGCTACGCCGGAAACACTTGGCGAACACTCCAGAATCACCAGCCGGGCATGCCGGAACCACCTCTCAGATATGCCAGAACCACGTGCCAATGACCCCGGAAGCACCTGCCAAGCACGCCGGAACCACCTGCTCGACTCGCCAGAACCACCTGCCGGACACGCAGAAATCACCTGCCGGCTACGCCACAACCAGTTGGGGAACACTTCGGAATCACCTGCCGGGCTTGCTGGAACCACCTGCCGGTCATGCCAAAATCACCTGCCAACTACGCCAGTACCACTTGGCGGACACTGTGGAAACAGCTGTCGGGCCGGCCGGAACCACATCTCAGACGTGCCAGAACCATGTGCATGAGATGCTGGAACCACACCCCAAACAGACGGAAAACACCTGCCAGACCCGTCTGAACAACCTGCCGAGCACGCCGGAGCCACCTGCTCGACTCGCCGGAACCACCTACCTGACATGCCCAAATCACCAGCCAGGTATGCCAGAACCACTTGGCGGACACTCCGGAATCATCTGCCGGACATGCCGGAACCAGCTCTCAGACACACCAGAACCACGTGCCGGAGAAGCCGGAAGCACCTGCCGAGCATGCCGGAGCCACCTGCTCGACTCGCCAGAAACACCTGCCGGACACGCCAAAATCACCTGCCGGGTATGCCAGAACCACCTGGCGGACACTCCGAAATCACCTGTCGCGCATGCCGGAACCACCTCTCAGACGTTCCGGAAGCACGTGCCGGACACGCCGGAATCACCTACCGGACATACCGGAACCACCTGCCGAGCACGCCGGAGCCACCTGTTCGACTCGCTGGAACCACCTGCCGGACAGGCCAATATCAACTGCTGTCTATGCCAGAACTACCTGGGGGACGGTCCGGAATCGCCTGCCAGCCATGGCGGAACCACCTCTCAGACGTACCAAAACCACCTGCCGGAGAAGCTGGAAACACGTCCTGGACAGACTGGAACCACGTGACGGCCATGCCTGAACCACCTGCCGAGCACGGCGGAACCACCTGCCGGACACGCCAAAATCACCTGCGGGCTACGCCAGAACCACTTGGACGACTCTCCGAAATGACCTGCCGGGCATGTTGGAACCACCTCTCAGACGTGCCAGAAGCACGTGGCGGACAGTCCGGAATCACCTGTTGGGCATACGCAACTACCTCTGACACGTACCAGAACTACGTGCCGTGCACGCTGGAACCACCTACCGGACAGACCGGAATCACCATTTGGGCATGCCGGAACCACCAGTCAGATGTGCCAGAAACACGTGCCGGAGACGCCGGAAGCACCTGCCGAGCACGTCGCAACCACCTGCTCAACTCGCCAGAAACACCTGCCGGACACGCCAAAATCACCTGCCGGGTACGCCAGAACCACCTGGCGGACACTCCGAAATCACCTGTCGCGCATGCCGGAACCACCTCTCAGACGTGCCGGAAGCACGTGCCGGACACGCCGGAATCACCTACCAGACAGACCGGAACCACCTGCCGAGCACGCCGGAGCCACCTGTTCGACTCGCTGGAACCACATGCCGGACGGGCCAATATCAACTGCTGGCTATGCCAGAACCACCTGGGGGACGGTCCGGAATCGCCTGCCAGCCATGGCGGAACCACCTCTCAGACGTACCAGAACCACCTGCCGGAGAACCTGGAAACACGTCCTGGACAGTCTGGAACCACCTGCCGGCCAAGCCTGAACCACCTGCCAAGCACAACGGAACAACCTGCCAGACACGCCAAAATCACCTGCGTGTTATGCCAGAACCACTTGGAGGACTCTCTGGGATGACCTGCCGGGCATGCCGGAACCACCTCTCAGACGTGCCAGAACCATGTGGCGGACAGTCCGGAATCACCTGTTGGGCATGCGCAACCACCTCTGAGACGTACCAGAACCACATGCCGTGCAGGCTGGAACCACCTACCGGACAGACCGGAATCACCTTTCGGGCATGCCGGAACCACCTGTCAGATGTGCCAGAAACACGTGCCGGAGACGCCGGAAGCACCTGCCAAGAACGTTGGAACCACCTGCTCAACTCGCCTGAACCACCTGCCGGACATGCCAAAATCACCTGCCGACTATGCCAGAACCACTTGGCGAACACTCCGGAATCACTTGCCGGGCATGCAGGAACCACCTCTCAGACATGCCAGAACCCCGTGCCAATGACCCCGGAAGCACCAGCCGAGCACGCCGGAGCCACCTGCTCGACTCGCCAGAACCACCTGCCGATCACGCAAAAATCACCTGCCGGCTACGCCACAACCAGTTGGTGAACACTTTGGAATCACCTGCCAGGCTTGCTGGAACCACCTGCCAGTCATGCCAAAATCATCTGCCAACTACGCCAGAACCGCTTGGCGGACACTGCGGAAACACCTGTCGGGCCGGCTGGAACCACATCTCAGACGTGCCAGAAACGTGTTCATGAGATGCTGGAACCACACCCCGAACAGACGGATACCACCTGCCAGAACCGCCTGAACCACCTGCTGAGCACGCCGGAACCACCTGCTCGACTCACCGGTACCACCTCGGTGACACGCCAAAATCACCTGCTGGGTATGCCAGAACCACTTGGCGGACACACCAGAATCATCTGCCGGACATGCCGGAACCAGCTCTCAGACACAGCAGAACCACGTGCCCTAGACGCCGGAAGCACCTGCAGAGCATGCCAGAGCCACCTGCTCGACTCGCCAGAAACACCTGCCGGACACGCCAAAATCACCTGCCGGGTATGCCAGAACCACCTGGCGGACACTACGGAATCACCTGCCGCGCATGCCGGAACCACCTCTCAGACGTGCCGGAAGCACGTGCCAGACACGCCGGAAACACCTACCGGACAGACCGGAACCACCTGCCAAGAACGCCAGAGCCACCTGTTCGACTCGCTGGAACCACCTGCCGGACAGGCCCATATCAACTGCTGGCTATGCCAGAACCACCTGGGGGACAGTCCGGGATCACCTGCCAGCCATGGCGGAACCACCTCTCAGACGTACCAGAACCACCTGCCGGAGAAGCTGGAAACACGTCCTGGACAGACTGGAACCACGTGACGGCCATGCCTGAACCACCTGCCGAGCACGGCGGAACCACCTGCCGGACACGCCAAAATCACCTGCGGGCTACGCCAGAACCACTTGGACGAGTCTCCGAAATGACCTGCCGGGCATGTTGGAACCACCTCTCAGACGTGCCAGAAGCACGTGGCGGACAGTCCGGAATCACCTGTTGGGCATACGCAACTACCTCTGACACGTACCAGAACTACGTGCCGTGCACGCTGGAACCACCTACCGGACAGACCGGAATCACCAATTGGGCATGCCGGAACCACCAGTCAGATGTGCCAGAAACACGTGCCGGAGACGCCGGAAGCACCTGCCGAGCACGTCGCAACCACCTGCTCAACTCGCCTGAACCACCTGCCGGACACGCCAAAATCACCTGCCCGCTACACCAGCACCACTTCGGGGACAAGCCGGAATCACGTGAGGGGCATGCCGGCACAGCCTCTCAGACTGAACCTCGTGCCGGACACCACAGAACCACCTGCCGGACAGACCGGAACCACCTGCCGGACACGCCGGAACCACCGGCTCGACCCTCCGGAACGACCGCTGGACATGCAAAATCACCTGCCGGCTACGCCGGAAACACTTGGCGAACACTCCGGAATCACCTGCCGGGCATGCCGGAACCACCTCTCAGATATGCCAGAACCACGTGCCAATGACCCCGGAAGCAACTGCCGAGCACGCCGGAACCACATGCTCGACTCGCCAGAACCACCTGCTGGACACGCAGAAATCACCTGCCGGCTACGCCACAACCAGTTGGGGAACACTTCGGAATCACCTGCCGGGCTTGCTGGAACCACCTGCCGGTCATGCCAAAATCACCTGCCAACTACGCCAGTACCACTTGGCGGACACTGTGGAAACACCTGTCGGGCCGGCCGGAACCACATCTCAGACGTGCCAGAACCATGTGCATGAGATGCTGGAACCACACCCCGAACAGACGGAAAACACCTGCCAGACCCGTCTGAACAACCTGCCGAGCACGCCGGAGCCACCTGCTCGACTCGCCGGAACCACCTACCTGACATGCCCAAATCACCAGCCGGGTATGCCAGAACCACTTGCCGGACACTCCGGAATCATCTGCCGGACATGCCGGAACCAGCTCTCAGACACACCAGAACCACGTGCCGGAGACGCCGGAAGCACCTGCCGAGCATTCCGGAGCCACCTGCTCGACTCGCCAGAAACACCTGCCGGACACGCCAAAATCACCTGCCGGGTACGCCAGAACCACCTGGCGGACACTCCGAAATCACCTGTCGCGCATGCCGGAACCACCTCTCAGACGTGCCGGAAGCACGTGCCGGACACGCCGGAATCACCTACCGGACAGACCGGAACCACCTGCCGAGCACGCCGGAGCCACCTGTTCGGCTCGCTGGAACCACCTGCCGGACAGGCCAATATCAACTGCTGGCTATGCCAGAACCACCTGGGGGACAGTCCGGGATCACCTGCCAGCCATGGCGGAACCACCTCTCAGACGTACCAGAACCACCTGCCGGAGAAGCTGGAAACACGTCCTGGACAGACTAGAACCACGTGACGGCAATGCCTGAACCACCTGCTGAGCACGGCGGAACCACCTGCCGGACACGCCAAAATCACCTGCGGGCTACGCCAGAACCACTTGGACGACTCTCCGAAATGACCTGCCGGGCATGTTGGAACCACCTCTCAGACGTGCCAGAAGCACGTGGCGGACAGTCCGGAATCACCTGTTGGGCATATGCAACCACCTCTGACACGTACCAGAACCACGTGCCGTGCACGCCGGAACCACCTACCGGACAGACCGGAATCAACTTTTGGGCATGCCGGAACCACCAGTCAGATGTGCCAGAAACACGTGCCGGAGACGCCGGAAGCACCTGCCGAGCACGTCGCAACCACCTGCTCAACTCGCCTGAACCACCTGCCGGACACGCCAAAATCACCTGCCCGCTACACCAGCACCACTTCGGGTCAAGCCGGAATCACGTGAGGGGCATGCCGGCACAGCCTCTCAGACTGAACCTCGTGCCGGACACCACAGAACCACCTGCCGGACAGACCGGAACCACCTGCCGGACACGCCGGAACCACCAGCTCGACCCGCCGGAACGACCGCTGGACATGCAAAATCACCTGCCGGCTACGCCGGAAACACTTAGCGAACACTCCGGAATCACCTGCCGGGCATGCCGGAACCACCTCTCAGATATGCCAGAACCACGTGCCAATGACCCCGGAAGCACCTGCCGAGCACGCCGGAACCACCTGCTCGACTCGCCAGAACCACCTGCCGGACACGCAGAAATCACCTGCCGGCTACGCCACAACCAGTTGGGGAACACTTCGGAATCACCTGCCGGGCTTGCTGGAACCACCTGCCAGTCATGCCAAAAGCACCTGCCAACTACGCCATTACCACTTGGCGGACACTGTGGAAACACCTGTCGGGCCGGCCGGAACCACATCTCAGACGTGCCAGAACCATGTGCATGAGATGCTGGAACCACACCCCGAACAGACGGAAAACACCTGCCAGACCCGTCTGAACAACCTGCCGAGCACGCCGGAGCCACCTGCTCGACTCGCCGGAACCAACTACCTGACATGCCCAAATCACCAGCCGGGTATGCCAGAACCACTTGCCGGACACTCCGGAATCATCTGCCGGACATGCCGGAACCAGCTCTCAGACACACCAGAACCACGTGCCGGAGACGCCGGAAGCACCTGCCGAGCATGCCGGAGCCACCTGCTCGACTCGCCAGAAACACCTGCCGGACACGCCAAAATCACCTGCCGGGTACGCCAGAACCACCTGGCAGACACTCCGAAATCACCTGTCGCGCATGCCGGAACCACCTCTCAGACGTGCCGGAAGCACGTGCCGGACACGCCGGAATCACCTACCGGACAGACCGGAACCACCTGCCGAGCACGCCGGAGCCACCTGTTCGACTCGCTGGAACCACCTGCCGGACAGGCCAATATCAACTGCTGGCTATGCCAGAACCACCTGCGGGACAGTCCGGGATCACCTGCCAGCCATGGCGGAACCACCTCTCAGACGTACCAAAACCACCTGCCGGAGAAGCTGGAAACACGTCCTGGACAGACTGGAACCACGTGACGGCCATGCCTGAACCACCTGCCGAGCACGGCGGAACCACCTGCCGGACACGCCAAAATCACCTGCGGGCTACGCCAGAACCACTTGGACGACTCTCCGAAATGACCTGCCGGGCATGTTGGAACCACCTCTCAGACGTGCCAGAAGCACGTGCCAGACAGTCCGGAATCACCTGTTGGGCATACGCAAGCACCTCTGAGACGTACCAGAACCACGTGCCGTGCACGCCGGAACCACCTACCGGACAGACCGGAATCAACTTTTGGGCATGCCGGAACCACCAGTCAGATGTGCCAGAAACACGTGCCGGAGACGCCGGAAGCACCTGCCGAGCACGTCGCAACCACCTGCTCAACTCGCCTGAACCACCTGCCGGACACGCCAAAATCACCTGCCCGCTACACCAGCACCACTTCGGGGACAAGCCGGAATCACGTGAGGGGCATGCCGGCACAGCCTCTCAGACTGAACCTCGTGCCGGACACCACAGAACCACCTGCCGGACAGACCGGAACCACCTGCCGGACACGCCGGAACCACCGGCTCGACCCGCCGGAACGACCGCTGGACATGCAAAATCACCTGCCGGCTACGCCGGAAACACTTGGCGAACACTCCAGAATCACCAGCCGGGCATGCCGGAACCACCTCTCAGATATGCCAGAACCACGTGCCAATGACCCCGGAAGCACCTGCCAAGCACGCCGGAACCACCTGCTCGACTCGCCAGAACCACCTGCCGGACACGCAGAAATCACCTGCCGGCTACGCCACAACCAGTTGGGGAACACTTCGGAATCACCTGCCGGGCTTGCTGGAACCACCTGCCGGTCATGCCAAAATCACCTGCCAACTACGCCAGTACCACTTGGCGGACACTGTGGAAACAGCTGTCGGGCCGGCCGGAACCACATCTCAGACGTGCCAGAACCATGTGCATGAGATGCTGGAACCACACCCCAAACAGACGGAAAACACCTGCCAGACCCGTCTGAACAACCTGCCGAGCACGCCGGAGCCACCTGCTCGACTCGCCGGAACCACCTACCTGACATGCCCAAATCACCAGCCAGGTATGCCAGAACCACTTGGCGGACACTCCGGAATCATCTGCCGGACATGCCGGAACCAGCTCTCAGAAACACCAGAACCACGTGCCGGAGACGCCGGAAGCACCTGCCGAGCATGCCGGAGCCACCTGCTCGACTCGCCAGAAACACCTGCCGGACACGCCAAAATCACCTGCCGGGTATGCCAGAACCACCTGGCGGACACTCCGAAATCACCTGTCGCGCATGCCGGAACCACCTCTCAGACGTTCCGGAAGCACGTGCCGGACACGCCGGAATCACCTACCGGACATACCGGAACCACCTGCCGAGCACGCCGGAGCCACCTGTTCGACTCGCTGGAACCACCTGCCGGACAGGCCAATATCAACTGCTGTCTATGCCAGAACTACCTGGGGGACGGTCCGGAATCGCCTGCCAGCCATGGCGGAACCACCTCTCAGACGTACCAAAACCACCTGCCGGAGAAGCTGGAAACACGTCCTGGACAGACTGGAACCACGTGACGGCCATGCCTGAACCACCTGCCGAGCACGGCGGAACCACCTGCCGGACACGCCAAAATCACCTGCGGGCTACGCCAGAACCACTTGGACGACTCTCCGAAATGACCTGCCGGGCATGTTGGAACCACCTCTCAGACGTGCCAGAAGCACGTGGCGGACAGTCCGGAATCACCTGTTGGGCATACGCAACTACCTCTGACACGTACCAGAACTACGTGCCGTGCACGCTGGAACCACCTACCGGACAGACCGGAATCACCATTTGGGCATGCCGGAACCACCAGTCAGATGTGCCAGAAACACGTGCCGGAGACGCCGGAAGCACCTGCCGAGCACGTCGCAACCACCTGCTCAACTCGCCAGAAACACCTGCCGGACACGCCAAAATCACCTGCCGGGTACGCCAGAACCACCTGGCGGACACTCCGAAATCACCTGTCGCGCATGCCGGAACCACCTCTCAGACGTGCCGGAAGCACGTGCCGGACACGCCGGAATCACCTACCAGACAGACCGGAACCACCTGCCGAGCACGCCGGAGCCACCTGTTCGACTCGCTGGAACCACATGCCGGACGGGCCAATATCAACTGCTGGCTATGCCAGAACCACCTGGGGGACGGTCCGGAATCGCCTGCCAGCCATGGCGGAACCACCTCTCAGACGTACCAGAACCACCTGCCGGAGAACCTGGAAACACGTCCTGGACAGTCTGGAACCACCTGCCGGCCAAGCCTGAACCACCTGCCAAGCACAACGGAACAACCTGCCAGACACGCCAAAATCACCTGCGTGTTATGCCAGAACCACTTGGAGGACTCTCTGGGATGACCTGCCGGGCATGCCGGAACCACCTCTCAGACGTGCCAGAACCATGTGGCGGACAGTCCGGAATCACCTGTTGGGCATGCGCAACCACCTCTGAGACGTACCAGAACCACATGCCGTGCAGGCTGGAACCACCTACCGGACAGACCGGAATCACCTTTCGGGCATGCCGGAACCACCTGTCAGATGTGCCAGAAACACGTGCCGGAGACGCCGGAAGCACCTGCCAAGAACGTTGGAACCACCTGCTCAACTCGCCTGAACCACCTGCCGGACATGCCAAAATCACCTGCCGACTATGCCAGAACCACTTGGCGAACACTCCGGAATCACTTGCCGGGCATGCAGGAACCACCTCTCAGACATGCCAGAACCCCGTGCCAATGACCCCGGAAGCACCAGCCGAGCACGCCGGAGCCACCTGCTCGACTCGCCAGAACCACCTGCCGATCACGCAAAAATCACCTGCCGGCTACGCCACAACCAGTTGGTGAACACTTTGGAATCACCTGCCAGGCTTGCTGGAACCACCTGCCAGTCATGCCAAAATCATCTGCCAACTACGCCAGAACCGCTTGGCGGACACTGCGGAAACACCTGTCGGGCCGGCTGGAACCACATCTCAGACGTGCCAGAAACGTGTTCATGAGATGCTGGAACCACACCCCGAACAGACGGATACCACCTGCCAGAACCGCCTGAACCACCTGCTGAGCACGCCGGAACCACCTGCTCGACTCACCGGTACCACCTCGGTGACACGCCAAAATCACCTGCTGGGTATGCCAGAACCACTTGGCGGACACACCAGAATCATCTGCCGGACATGCCGGAACCAGCTCTCAGACACAGCAGAACCACGTGCCCTAGACGCCGGAAGCACCTGCAGAGCATGCCAGAGCCACCTGCTCGACTCGCCAGAAACACCTGCCGGACACGCCAAAATCACCTGCCGGGTATGCCAGAACCACCTGGCGGACACTACGGAATCACCTGCCGCGCATGCCGGAACCACCTCTCAGACGTGCCGGAAGCACGTGCCAGACACGCCGGAAACACCTACCGGACAGACCGGAACCACCTGCCAAGAACGCCAGAGCCACCTGTTCGACTCGCTGGAACCACCTGCCGGACAGGCCCATATCAACTGCTGGCTATGCCAGAACCACCTGGGGGACAGTCCGGGATCACCTGCCAGCCATGGCGGAACCACCTCTCAGACGTACCAGAACCACCTGCCGGAGAAGCTGGAAACACGTCCTGGACAGACTGGAACCACGTGACGGCCATGCCTGAACCACCTGCCGAGCACGGCGGAACCACCTGCCGGACACGCCAAAATCACCTGCGGGCTACGCCAGAACCACTTGGACGAGTCTCCGAAATGACCTGCCGGGCATGTTGGAACCACCTCTCAGACGTGCCAGAAGCACGTGGCGGACAGTCCGGAATCACCTGTTGGGCATACGCAACTACCTCTGACACGTACCAGAACTACGTGCCGTGCACGCTGGAACCACCTACCGGACAGACCGGAATCACCAATTGGGCATGCCGGAACCACCAGTCAGATGTGCCAGAAACACGTGCCGGAGACGCCGGAAGCACCTGCCGAGCACGTCGCAACCACCTGCTCAACTCGCCTGAACCACCTGCCGGACACGCCAAAATCACCTGCCCGCTACACCAGCACCACTTCGGGGACAAGCCGGAATCACGTGAGGGGCATGCCGGCACAGCCTCTCAGACTGAACCTCGTGCCGGACACCACAGAACCACCTGCCGGACAGACCGGAACCACCTGCCGGACACGCCGGAACCACCGGCTCGACCCTCCGGAACGACCGCTGGACATGCAAAATCACCTGCCGGCTACGCCGGAAACACTTGGCGAACACTCCGGAATCACCTGCCGGGCATGCCGGAACCACCTCTCAGATATGCCAGAACCACGTGCCAATGACCCCGGAAGCAACTGCCGAGCACGCCGGAACCACATGCTCGACTCGCCAGAACCACCTGCTGGACACGCAGAAATCACCTGCCGGCTACGCCACAACCAGTTGGGGAACACTTCGGAATCACCTGCCGGGCTTGCTGGAACCACCTGCCGGTCATGCCAAAATCACCTGCCAACTACGCCAGTACCACTTGGCGGACACTGTGGAAACACCTGTCGGGCCGGCCGGAACCACATCTCAGACGTGCCAGAACCATGTGCATGAGATGCTGGAACCACACCCCGAACAGACGGAAAACACCTGCCAGACCCGTCTGAACAACCTGCCGAGCACGCCGGAGCCACCTGCTCGACTCGCCGGAACCACCTACCTGACATGCCCAAATCACCAGCCGGGTATGCCAGAACCACCTGGCGGACACTCCGAAATCACCTGTCCAGCACGCCGGAGCCACCTGTTCGACTCGCTGGAACCACATGCCGGACGGGCCAATATCAACTGCTGGCTATGCCAGAACCACCTGGGGGACGGTCCGGAATCGCCTGCCAGCCATGGCGGAACCACCTCTCAGACGTACCAGA
>NW_027228719.1:0-50391 GCF_037783145.1 Equus przewalskii | reverse complement strand
CTTGCTTCCAGCTCTTTGGGAAGCTAAGAAACAACTCGCTCTGCACAGTGCTCTTACAGCCTACCGGGAACATCTCTTCCAAAGGCCTGTGAAACGCAGTTTCTTTGCAGGCCTGATCTGGCTGAAGTAGGACTTCTGCTCTGGGTGTGCTACATTGCCCTAGAGCTGAAAGGCACAACGTGCAGGCTTCTTTCCAAAGGGCGAGTTGGGCCCCACAGCATCTTGCTTCCAGCTCTTTGGGAAGCTAAGAAACAACTCGCTCTGCACAGTGCTCTTACAGCCTACCGGGAACATCTCTTCCAAAGGCCTGTGAAACGCAGTTTCTTTGCAGGCCTGATCTGGCTGAAGTAGGACTTCTGCTCTGGGTGTGCTACATTGCCCTAGAGCTGAAAGGCACAACGTGCAGGCTTCTTTCCAAAGGGCGAGTTGGGCCCCACAGCATCTTGCTTCCAGCTCTTTGGGAAGCTAAGAAACAACTCGCTCTGCACAGTGCTCTTACAGCCTACCGGGAACATCTCTTCCAAAGGCCTGTGAAACGCAGTTTCTTTGCAGGCCTGATCTGGCTGAAGTAGGACTTCTGCTCTGGGTGTGCTACATTGCCCTAGAGCTGAAAGGCACAACGTGCAGGCTTCTTTCCAAAGGGCGAGTTGGGCCCCACAGCATCTTGCTTCCAGCTCTTTGGGAAGCTAAGAAACAACTCGCTCTGCACAGTGCTCTTACAGCCTACCGGGAACATCTCTTCCAAAGGCCTGTGAAACGCAGTTTCTTTGCAGGCCTGATCTGGCTGAAGTAGGACTTCTGCTCTGGGTGTGCTACATTGCCCTAGAGCTGAAAGGCACAACGTGCAGGCTTCTTTCCAAAGGGCGAGTTGGGCCCCACAGCATCTTGCTTCCAGCTCTTTGGGAAGCTAAGAAACAACTCGCTCTGCACAGTGCTCTTACAGCCTACCGGGAACATCTCTTCCAAAGGCCTGTGAAACGCAGTTTCTTTGCAGGCCTGATCTGGCTGAAGTAGGACTTCTGCTCTGGGTGTGCTACATTGCCCTAGAGCTGAAAGGCACAACGTGCAGGCTTCTTTCCAAAGGGCGAGTTGGGCCCCACAGCATCTTGCTTCCAGCTCTTTGGGAAGCTAAGAAACAACTCGCTCTGCACAGTGCTCTTACAGCCTACCGGGAACATCTCTTCCAAAGGCCTGTGAAACGCAGTTTCTTTGCAGGCCTGATCTGGCTGAAGTAGGACTTCTGCTCTGGGTGTGCTACATTGCCCTAGAGCTGAAAGGCACAACGTGCAGGCTTCTTTCCAAAGGGCGAGTTGGGCCCCACAGCATCTTGCTTCCAGCTCTTTGGGAAGCTAAGAAACAACTCGCTCTGCACAGTGCTCTTACAGCCTACCGGGAACATCTCTTCCAAAGGCCTGTGAAACGCAGTTTCTTTGCAGGCCTGATCTGGCTGAAGTAGGACTTCTGCTCTGGGTGTGCTACATTGCCCTAGAGCTGAAAGGCACAACGTGCAGGCTTCTTTCCAAAGGGCGAGTTGGGCCCCACAGCATCTTGCTTCCAGCTCTTTGGGAAGCTAAGAAACAACTCGCTCTGCACAGTGCTCTTACAGCCTACCGGGAACATCTCTTCCAAAGGCCTGTGAAACGCAGTTTCTTTGCAGGCCTGATCTGGCTGAAGTAGGACTTCTGCTCTGGGTGTGCTACATTGCCCTAGAGCTGAAAGGCACAACGTGCAGGCTTCTTTCCAAAGGGCGAGTTGGGCCCCACAGCATCTTGCTTCCAGCTCTTTGGGAAGCTAAGAAACAACTCGCTCTGCACAGTGCTCTTACAGCCTACCGGGAACATCTCTTCCAAAGGCCTGTGAAACGCAGTTTCTTTGCAGGCCTGATCTGGCTGAAGTAGGACTTCTGCTCTGGGTGTGCTACATTGCCCTAGAGCTGAAAGGCACAACGTGCAGGCTTCTTTCCAAAGGGCGAGTTGGGCCCCACAGCATCTTGCTTCCAGCTCTTTGGGAAGCTAAGAAACAACTCGCTCTGCACAGTGCTCTTACAGCCTACCGGGAACATCTCTTCCAAAGGCCTGTGAAACGCAGTTTCTTTGCAGGCCTGATCTGGCTGAAGTAGGACTTCTGCTCTGGGTGTGCTACATTGCCCTAGAGCTGAAAGGCACAACGTGCAGGCTTCTTTCCAAAGGGCGAGTTGGGCCCCACAGCATCTTGCTTCCAGCTCTTTGGGAAGCTAAGAAACAACTCGCTCTGCACAGTGCTCTTACAGCCTACCGGGAACATCTCTTCCAAAGGCCTGTGAAACGCAGTTTCTTTGCAGGCCTGATCTGGCTGAAGTAGGACTTCTGCTCTGGGTGTGCTACATTGCCCTAGAGCTGAAAGGCACAACGTGCAGGCTTCTTTCCAAAGGGCGAGTTGGGCCCCACAGCATCTTGCTTCCAGCTCTTTGGGAAGCTAAGAAACAACTCGCTCTGCACAGTGCTCTTACAGCCTACCGGGAACATCTCTTCCAAAGGCCTGTGAAACGCAGTTTCTTTGCAGGCCTGATCTGGCTGAAGTAGGACTTCTGCTCTGGGTGTGCTACATTGCCCTAGAGCTGAAAGGCACAACGTGCAGGCTTCTTTCCAAAGGGCGAGTTGGGCCCCACAGCATCTTGCTTCCAGCTCTTTGGGAAGCTAAGAAACAACTCGCTCTGCACAGTGCTCTTACAGCCTACCGGGAACATCTCTTCCAAAGGCCTGTGAAACGCAGTTTCTTTGCAGGCCTGATCTGGCTGAAGTAGGACTTCTGCTCTGGGTGTGCTACATTGCCCTAGAGCTGAAAGGCACAACGTGCAGGCTTCTTTCCAAAGGGCGAGTTGGGCCCCACAGCATCTTGCTTCCAGCTCTTTGGGAAGCTAAGAAACAACTCGCTCTGCACAGTGCTCTTACAGCCTACCGGGAACATCTCTTCCAAAGGCCTGTGAAACGCAGTTTCTTTGCAGGCCTGATCTGGCTGAAGTAGGACTTCTGCTCTGGGTGTGCTACATTGCCCTAGAGCTGAAAGGCACAACGTGCAGGCTTCTTTCCAAAGGGCGAGTTGGGCCCCACAGCATCTTGCTTCCAGCTCTTTGGGAAGCTAAGAAACAACTCGCTCTGCACAGTGCTCTTACAGCCTACCGGGAACATCTCTTCCAAAGGCCTGTGAAACGCAGTTTCTTTGCAGGCCTGATCTGGCTGAAGTAGGACTTCTGCTCTGGGTGTGCTACTTTGCCCTAGAGCTGAAAGGCACAACGTGCAGGCTTCTTTCCAAAGGGCGAGTTGGGCCCCACAGCATCTTGCTTCCAGCTCTTTGGGAAGCTAAGAAACAACTCGCTCTGCACAGTGCTCTTACAGCCTACCGGGAACATCTCTTCCAAAGGCCTGTGAAACGCAGTTTCTTTGCAGGCCTGATCTGGCTGAAGTAGGACTTCTGCTCTGGGTGTGCTACTTTGCCCTAGAGCTGAAAGGCACAACGTGCAGGCTTCTTTCCAAAGGGCGAGTTGGGCCCCACAGCATCTTGCTTCCAGCTCTTTGGGAAGCTAAGAAACAACTCGCTCTGCACAGTGCTCTTACAGCCTACCGGGAACATCTCTTCCAAAGGCCTGTGAAACGCAGTTTCTTTGCAGGCCTGATCTGGCTGAAGTAGGACTTCTGCTCTGGGTGTGCTACTTTGCCCTAGAGCTGAAAGGCACAACGTGCAGGCTTCTTTCCAAAGGGCGAGTTGGGCCCCACAGCATCTTGCTTCCAGCTCTTTGGGAAGCTAAGAAACAACTCGCTCTGCACAGTGCTCTTACAGCCTACCGGGAACATCTCTTCCAAAGGCCTGTGAAACGCAGTTTCTTTGCAGGCCTGATCTGGCTGAAGTAGGACTTCTGCTCTGGGTGTGCTACTTTGCCCTAGAGCTGAAAGGCACAACGTGCAGGCTTCTTTCCAAAGGGCGAGTTGGGCCCCACAGCATCTTGCTTCCAGCTCTTTGGGAAGCTAAGAAACAACTCGCTCTGCACAGTGCTCTTACAGCCTACCGGGAACATCTCTTCCAAAGGCCTGTGAAACGCAGTTTCTTTGCAGGCCTGATCTGGCTGAAGTAGGACTTCTGCTCTGGGTGTGCTACTTTGCCCTAGAGCTGAAAGGCACAACGTGCAGGCTTCTTTCCAAAGGGCGAGTTGGGCCCCACAGCATCTTGCTTCCAGCTCTTTGGGAAGCTAAGAAACAACTCGCTCTGCACAGTGCTCTTACAGCCTACCGGGAACATCTCTTCCAAAGGCCTGTGAAACGCAGTTTCTTTGCAGGCCTGATCTGGCTGAAGTAGGACTTCTGCTCTGGGTGTGCTACATTGCCCTAGAGCTGAAAGGCACAACGTGCAGGCTTCTTTCCAAAGGGCGAGTTGGGCCCCACAGCATCTTGCTTCCAGCTCTTTGGGAAGCTAAGAAACAACTCGCTCTGCACAGTGCTCTTACAGCCTACCGGGAACATCTCTTCCAAAGGCCTGTGAAACGCAGTTTCTTTGCAGGCCTGATCTGGCTGAAGTAGGACTTCTGCTCTGGGTGTGCTACTTTGCCCTAGAGCTGAAAGGCACAACGTGCAGGCTTCTTTCCAAAGGGCGAGTTGGGCCCCACAGCATCTTGCTTCCAGCTCTTTGGGAAGCTAAGAAACAACTCGCTCTGCACAGTGCTCTTACAGCCTACCGGGAACATCTCTTCCAAAGGCCTGTGAAACGCAGTTTCTTTGCAGGCGTGATCTGGCTTGAAGTAGAACTTCTGCTCTGGGTGTGCGACATTGCCCTAGAGCTGAAAGGCACAACGTGCAGGCTTCTTTCCAAAGGGCGAGTTGGGCCCCACAGCATCTTGCTTCCAGCTCTTTGGGAAGCTAAGAAACAACTCGCTCTGCACAGTGCTCTTACAGCCTACCGGGAACATCTCTTCCAAAGGCCTGTGAAACGCAGTTTCTTTGCAGGCCTGATCTGGCTGAAGTAGGACTCCTGCTCTGGGTGTGCTACATTGCCCTAGAGCAGAAAGGCACAACGTGCAGGCTTCTTTCCAAAGGACGAGTTGGGCCCCACAGCATCTTGCTTCCAGCTCTTTGGGAAGCTAAGAAACAACTCGCTCTGCACAGTGCTCTTACAGCCTAGTGGGAACATCTCTTCCAAAGGCCTGTGAAACGCAGTTTCTTTGCAGGCCTGATCTGGCTGAAGTAGAACTTCTGCTCTGGGTGTGCGGCATTGCCCTAGAGCTGAAAGGCACAACATGACGGCTTATTTCCAAAGGGCGAGTTGGGCCCCACAGCATCTTGCTTCCAGCTCTTTGGGAAGCTAAGAAACAACTCGCTCTGCACAGTGCTCTTACAGCCTACCGGGAACATCTCTTCCAAAGGCATGTGAAACGCAGTTTCTTTGCAGGCCTGATCTGGCTGAAGTAGGACTTCTGCTCTGGGTGTGCTACATTGCCTTAGAGCTGAAAGGCACAACGTGCAGGCTTCTTTCCTAAGGGTGAGTTGGGCCCCACAGCCTCTTGCTTCCAGCTCTTTGGGAAGCTAAGAAACAACTCGCTCTGCACAGTGCTCTTACAGCCTTACGGGAACATCTCTTCCAAAGGCCTGTGAAACGCAGTTTCTTTGCAGGCCTGATCTGGCTGAAGTAGGACTTCTGCTCTGGGTGTGCTACATTGCCCTAGAGCTGAAAGGCACAACGTGCAGGCTCCTTTCCTAATGGTGAGTTGGGCCCAACAGCATCTTGCTTCCAGCTCTTTGAAAAGCTAAGAAACAACTCGCTCTGCACAGTGCTCTTACAGCCTACCGGGAAAGTCTCCTCCAAAGGCCTGTGAAACGCAGTTTCTTTGCAGGCCTGATCTGGCTGAAGTAGGACTTCTGCTCTGGGTGTGCTACATTGCCCTAGAGCTGAAAGGCACAAGGTGCAGGCTTCATTCCAAAGGGCGAGTTGGTCCCCACAGCATCTTGCTTTCAGCTCTTTGGGAAGCTAAGAAACAACTCGCTCTGCACAGTGCTCTTACAGCCTACCGGGAACATCTCTTCCATGGCCTGTGAAACGCAGTTTCTTTGCACTCCTGATCTGGTTGAAGTAGGACTCCTGCTCTGGGTGTGCTACATTGCCCTAGAGCTGAAAGGCACAACGTGCATTCTTCTTTCCAAAGGGCGAGTTGGGCCCCACAGCATCTTGCTTCCAGCTCTTTGGGAAGCTAAGAAACAACTCGCTCTGCACAGTGCTCTTACAGCCTACCGGGAACATCTCTTCCAAAGGCCTGTGAAACGCAGTTTCTTTGCAGGCCTGATCTGGCTGAAGTAGGACTTCTGATCTGGGTGTGCTACATTGCCCTAGAGCTGAAAGGCACAACGTGCAGGCTTCTTTCCAAAGGGCGAGTTGGGCCCCACAGCATCTTGCTTCCAGCTCTTTGAAAAGCTAAGAAACAACTCGCTCTGCACAGTGCTCTTACAGCCTACCGGGAAAGTCTCCTCCAAAGGCCTGTGAAACGCAGTTTCTTTGCAGGCCTGATCTGGCTGAAGTAGGACTTCTGCTCTGGGTGTGCTACATTGCCCTAGAGCTGAAAGGCACAAGGTGCAGGCTTCATTCCAAAGGGCGAGTTGGGCCCCACAGCATCTTGCTTTCAGCTCTTTGGGAAGCTAAGAAAAAACTCGCTCTGCACAGTGCTCTTACAGCCTACCGGGAACATCTCTTCCAAAGGCCTGTGAAACGCAGTTTCTTTGCAGGCCTGATCTGGCTGAAGTAGGACTTCTGCTCTGGGTGTGCTACTTTGCCCTAGAGCTGAAAGGCACAACGTGCAGGCTTCTTTCCAAAGGGCGAGTTGGGCCCCACAGCATCTTGCTTCCAGCTCTTTGGGAAGCTAAGAAACAACTCGCTCTGCACAGTGCTCTTACAGCCTACCGGGAACATCTCTTCCAAAGGCCTGTGAAACGCAGTTTCTTTGCAGGCCTGATCTGGCTGAAGTAGGACTTCTGCTCTGGGTGTGCTACATTGCCCTAGAGCTGAAAGGCACAACGTGCAGGCTTCTTTCCAAAGGGCGAGTTGGGCCCCACAGCATCTTGCTTCCAGCTCTTTGGGAAGCTAAGAAACAACTCGCTCTGCACAGTGCTCTTACAGCCTACCGGGAACATCTCTTCCAAAGGCCTGTGAAACGCAGTTTCTTTGCAGGCCTGATCTGGCTGAAGTAGGACTTCTGCTCTGGGTGTGCTACTTTGCCCTAGAGCTGAAAGGCACAACGTGCAGGCTTCTTTCCAAAGGGCGAGTTGGGCCCCACAGCATCTTGCTTCCAGCTCTTTGGGAAGCTAAGAAACAACTCGCTCTGCACAGTGCTCTTACAGCCTACCGGGAACATCTCTTCCAAAGGCCTGTGAAACGCAGTTTCTTTGCAGGCCTGATCTGGCTGAAGTAGGACTTCTGCTCTGGGTGTGCTACTTTGCCCTAGAGCTGAAAGGCACAACGTGCAGGCTTCTTTCCAAAGGGCGAGTTGGGCCCCACAGCATCTTGCTTCCAGCTCTTTGGGAAGCTAAGAAACAACTCGCTCTGCACAGTGCTCTTACAGCCTACCGGGAACATCTCTTCCAAAGGCCTGTGAAACGCAGTTTCTTTGCAGGCCTGATCTGGCTGAAGTAGGACTTCTGCTCTGGGTGTGCTACTTTGCCCTAGAGCTGAAAGGCACAACGTGCAGGCTTCTTTCCAAAGGGCGAGTTGGGCCCCACAGCATCTTGCTTCCAGCTCTTTGGGAAGCTAAGAAACAACTCGCTCTGCACAGTGCTCTTACAGCCTACCGGGAACATCTCTTCCAAAGGCCTGTGAAACGCAGTTTCTTTGCAGGCCTGATCTGGCTGAAGTAGGACTTCTGCTCTGGGTGTGCTACTTTGCCCTAGAGCTGAAAGGCACAACGTGCAGGCTTCTTTCCAAAGGGCGAGTTGGGCCCCACAGCATCTTGCTTCCAGCTCTTTGGGAAGCTAAGAAACAACTCGCTCTGCACAGTGCTCTTACAGCCTACCGGGAACATCTCTTCCAAAGGCCTGTGAAACGCAGTTTCTTTGCAGGCCTGATCTGGCTGAAGTAGGACTTCTGCTCTGGGTGTGCTACTTTGCCCTAGAGCTGAAAGGCACAACGTGCAGGCTTCTTTCCAAAGGGCGAGTTGGGCCCCACAGCATCTTGCTTCCAGCTCTTTGGGAAGCTAAGAAACAACTCGCTCTGCACAGTGCTCTTACAGCCTACCGGGAACATCTCTTCCAAAGGCCTGTGAAACGCAGTTTCTTTGCAGGCCTGATCTGGCTGAAGTAGGACTTCTGCTCTGGGTGTGCTACTTTGCCCTAGAGCTGAAAGGCACAACGTGCAGGCTTCTTTCCAAAGGGCGAGTTGGGCCCCACAGCATCTTGCTTCCAGCTCTTTGGGAAGCTAAGAAACAACTCGCTCTGCACAGTGCTCTTACAGCCTACCGGGAACATCTCTTCCAAAGGCCTGTGAAACGCAGTTTCTTTGCAGGCCTGATCTGGCTGAAGTAGGACTTCTGCTCTGGGTGTGCTACTTTGCCCTAGAGCTGAAAGGCACAACGTGCAGGCTTCTTTCCAAAGGGCGAGTTGGGCCCCACAGCATCTTGCTTCCAGCTCTTTGGGAAGCTAAGAAACAACTCGCTCTGCACAGTGCTCTTACAGCCTACCGGGAACATCTCTTCCAAAGGCCTGTGAAACGCAGTTTCTTTGCAGGCCTGATCTGGCTGAAGTAGGACTTCTGCTCTGGGTGTGCTACATTGCCCTAGAGCTGAAAGGCACAACGTGCAGGCTTCTTTCCAAAGGGCGAGTTGGGCCCCACAGCATCTTGCTTCCAGCTCTTTGGGAAGCTAAGAAACAACTCGCTCTGCACAGTGCTCTTACAGCCTACCGGGAACATCTCTTCCAAAGGCCTGTGAAACGCAGTTTCTTTGCAGGCCTGATCTGGCTGAAGTAGGACTTCTGCTCTGGGTGTGCTACTTTGCCCTAGAGCTGAAAGGCACAACGTGCAGGCTTCTTTCCAAAGGGCGAGTTGGGCCCCACAGCATCTTGCTTCCAGCTCTTTGGGAAGCTAAGAAACAACTCGCTCTGCACAGTGCTCTTACAGCCTACCGGGAACATCTCTTCCAAAGGCCTGTGAAACGCAGTTTCTTTGCAGGCCTGATCTGGCTGAAGTAGGACTTCTGCTCTGGGTGTGCTACTTTGCCCTAGAGCTGAAAGGCACAACGTGCAGGCTTCTTTCCAAAGGGCGAGTTGGGCCCCACAGCATCTTGCTTCCAGCTCTTTGGGAAGCTAAGAAACAACTCGCTCTGCACAGTGCTCTTACAGCCTACCGGGAACATCTCTTCCAAAGGCCTGTGAAACGCAGTTTCTTTGCAGGCCTGATCTGGCTGAAGTAGGACTTCTGCTCTGGGTGTGCTACTTTGCCCTAGAGCTGAAAGGCACAACGTGCAGGCTTCTTTCCAAAGGGCGAGTTGGGCCCCACAGCATCTTGCTTCCAGCTCTTTGGGAAGCTAAGAAACAACTCGCTCTGCACAGTGCTCTTACAGCCTACCGGGAACATCTCTTCCAAAGGCCTGTGAAACGCAGTTTCTTTGCAGGCCTGATCTGGCTGAAGTAGGACTTCTGCTCTGGGTGTGCTACTTTGCCCTAGAGCTGAAAGGCACAACGTGCAGGCTTCTTTCCAAAGGGCGAGTTGGGCCCCACAGCATCTTGCTTCCAGCTCTTTGGGAAGCTAAGAAACAACTCGCTCTGCACAGTGCTCTTACAGCCTACCGGGAACATCTCTTCCAAAGGCCTGTGAAACGCAGTTTCTTTGCAGGCCTGATCTGGCTGAAGTAGGACTTCTGCTCTGGGTGTGCTACTTTGCCCTAGAGCTGAAAGGCACAACGTGCAGGCTTCTTTCCAAAGGGCGAGTTGGGCCCCACAGCATCTTGCTTCCAGCTCTTTGGGAAGCTAAGAAACAACTCGCTCTGCACAGTGCTCTTACAGCCTACCGGGAACATCTCTTCCAAAGGCCTGTGAAACGCAGTTTCTTTGCAGGCCTGATCTGGCTGAAGTAGGACTTCTGCTCTGGGTGTGCTACTTTGCCCTAGAGCTGAAAGGCACAACGTGCAGGCTTCTTTCCAAAGGGCGAGTTGGGCCCCACAGCATCTTGCTTCCAGCTCTTTGGGAAGCTAAGAAACAACTCGCTCTGCACAGTGCTCTTACAGCCTACCGGGAACATCTCTTCCAAAGGCCTGTGAAACGCAGTTTCTTTGCAGGCCTGATCTGGCTGAAGTAGGACTTCTGCTCTGGGTGTGCTACATTGCCCTAGAGCTGAAAGGCACAACGTGCAGGCTTCTTTCCAAAGGGCGAGTTGGGCCCCACAGCATCTTGCTTCCAGCTCTTTGGGAAGCTAAGAAACAACTCGCTCTGCACAGTGCTCTTACAGCCTACCGGGAACATCTCTTCCAAAGGCCTGTGAAACGCAGTTTCTTTGCAGGCCTGATCTGGCTGAAGTAGGACTTCTGCTCTGGGTGTGCTACATTGCCCTAGAGCTGAAAGGCACAACGTGCAGGCTTCTTTCCAAAGGGCGAGTTGGGCCCCACAGCATCTTGCTTCCAGCTCTTTGGGAAGCTAAGAAACAACTCGCTCTGCACAGTGCTCTTACAGCCTACCGGGAACATCTCTTCCAAAGGCCTGTGAAACGCAGTTTCTTTGCAGGCCTGATCTGGCTGAAGTAGGACTTCTGCTCTGGGTGTGCTACATTGCCCTAGAGCTGAAAGGCACAACGTGCAGGCTTCTTTCCAAAGGGCGAGTTGGGCCCCACAGCATCTTGCTTCCAGCTCTTTGGGAAGCTAAGAAACAACTCGCTCTGCACAGTGCTCTTACAGCCTACCGGGAACATCTCTTCCAAAGGCCTGTGAAACGCAGTTTCTTTGCAGGCCTGATCTGGCTGAAGTAGGACTTCTGCTCTGGGTGTGCTACTTTGCCCTAGAGCTGAAAGGCACAACGTGCAGGCTTCTTTCCAAAGGGCGAGTTGGGCCCCACAGCATCTTGCTTCCAGCTCTTTGGGAAGCTAAGAAACAACTCGCTCTGCACAGTGCTCTTACAGCCTACCGGGAACATCTCTTCCAAGGCCTGTGAAACGCAGTTTCTTTGCAGGCCTGATCTGGCTGAAGTAGGACTTCTGCTCTGGGTGTGCTACATTGCCCTAGAGCTGAAAGGCACAACGTGCAGGCTTCTTTCCAAAGGGCGAGTTGGGCCCCACAGCATCTTGCTTCCAGCTCTTTGGGAAGCTAAGAAACAACTCGCTCTGCACAGTGCTCTTACAGCCTACCGGGAACATCTCTTCCAAAGGCCTGTGAAACGCAGTTTCTTTGCAGGCCTGATCTGGCTGAAGTAGGACTTCTGCTCTGGGTGTGCTACTTTGCCCTAGAGCTGAAAGGCACAACGTGCAGGCTTCTTTCCAAAGGGCGAGTTGGGCCCCACAGCATCTTGCTTCCAGCTCTTTGGGAAGCTAAGAAACAACTCGCTCTGCACAGTGCTCTTACAGCCTACCGGGAACATCTCTTCCAAAGGCCTGTGAAACGCAGTTTCTTTGCAGGCCTGATCTGGCTGAAGTAGGACTTCTGCTCTGGGTGTGCTACTTTGCCCTAGAGCTGAAAGGCACAACGTGCAGGCTTCTTTCCAAAGGGCGAGTTGGGCCCCACAGCATCTTGCTTCCAGCTCTTTGGGAAGCTAAGAAACAACTCGCTCTGCACAGTGCTCTTACAGCCTACCGGGAACATCTCTTCCAAAGGCCTGTGAAACGCAGTTTCTTTGCAGGCCTGATCTGGCTGAAGTAGGACTTCTGCTCTGGGTGTGCTACTTTGCCCTAGAGCTGAAAGGCACAACGTGCAGGCTTCTTTCCAAAGGGCGAGTTGGGCCCCACAGCATCTTGCTTCCAGCTCTTTGGGAAGCTAAGAAACAACTCGCTCTGCACAGTGCTCTTACAGCCTACTGGGAACATCTCTTCCAAAGGCCTGTGAAACGCAGTTTCTTTGCAGGCCTGATCTGGCTGAAGTAGGACTTCTGCTCTGGGTGTGCTACTTTGCCCTAGAGCTGAAAGGCACAACGTGCAGGCTTCTTTCCAAAGGGCGAGTTGGGCCCCACAGCGTCTTGCTTCCAGCTCTTTGGGAAGCTAAGAAACAACTCGCTCTGCACAGTGCTCTTACAGCCTACCGGGAACATCTCTTCCAAAGGCCTGTGAAACGCAGTTTCTTTGCAGGCCTGATCTGGCTGAAGTAGGACTTCTGCTCTGGGTGTGCTACTTTGCCCTAGAGCTGAAAGGCACAACGTGCAGGCTTCTTTCCAAAGGGCGAGTTGGGCCCCACAGCATCTTGCTTCCAGCTCTTTGGGAAGCTAAGAAACAACTCGCTCTGCACAGTGCTCTTACAGCCTACCGGGAACATCTCTTCCAAAGGCATGTGAAACGCAGTTTCTTTGCAGGCCTGATCTGGCTGAAGTAGGACTTCTGCTCTGGGTGTGCTACATTGCCCTAGAGCTGAAAGGCACAACGTGCAGGCTTCTTTCCTAAGGGTGAGTTGGGCCCCACAGCATCTTGCTTCCAGCTCTTTGGGAAGCTAAGAAACAACTCGCTCTGCACAGTGCTCTTACAGCCTAACGGGAACATCTCTTCCAAAGGCCTGTGAAACGCAGTTTCTTTGCAGGCCTGATCTGGCTGAAGTAGGACTTCTGCTCTGGGTGTGCTACATTGCCCTAGAGCTGAAAGGCACAACGTGCAGGCTTCTTTCCTAATGGTGAGTTGGGCCCAACAGCATCTTGCTTCCAGCTCTTTGGGAAGCTAAGAAACAACTCGCTCTGCACAGTGCTCTTACAGCCTAGTGGGAACATCTCTTCCAAAGGCCTGTGAAACGCAGTTTCTTTGCAGGCCTGATCTGGCTGAAGTAGGACTTCTGCTCTGGGTGTGCTACATTGCCCTAGAGCTGAAAGGCACAAGGTGCAGGCTTCTTTCCAAAGGGCGAGTTGGGCCCCACAGCATCTTGCTTTCAGCTCTTTGGGAAGCTAAGAAACAACTCGCTCTGCACAGTGCTCTTACAGCCTACCGGGAACATCTCTTCCAAGGCCTGTGAAACGCAGTTTCTTTGCACTCCTGATCTGGTTGAAGTAGGACTTCTGCTCTGGGTGTGCTACATTGCCCAAGAGCTGAAAGGCACAACGTGCAGGCTTCTTTCCAAAGGGCGAGTTGGGCCCCACAGCATCTTGCTTCCAGCTCTTTGGGAAGCTAAGAAACAACTCGCTCTGCACAGTGCTCTTACAGCCTACCGGGAACATCTCTTCCAAAGGCCTGTGAAACGCAGTTTCTTTGCAGGCCTGATCTGGCTGAAGTAGGACTTCTGCTCTGGGTGTGCTACTTTGCCCTAGAGCTGAAAGGCACAACGTGCAGGCTTCTTTCCAAAGGGCGAGTTGGGCCCCACAGCATCTTGCTTCCAGCTCTTTGGGAAGCTAAGAAACAACTCGCTCTGCACAGTGCTCTTACAGCCTACCGGGAACATCTCTTCCAAAGGCCTGTGAAACGCAGTTTCTTTGCAGGCCTGATCTGGCTGAAGTAGGACTTCTGCTCTGGGTGTGCTACTTTGCCCTAGAGCTGAAAGGCACAACGTGCAGGCTTCTTTCCAAAGGGCGAGTTGGGCCCCACAGCATCTTGCTTCCAGCTCTTTGGGAAGCTAAGAAACAACTCGCTCTGCACAGTGCTCTTACAGCCTAGTGGGAACATCTCTTCCAAAGGCCTGTGAAACGCAGTTTCTTTGCAGGCCTGATCTGGCTGAAGTAGGACTTCTGCTCTGGGTGTGCTACTTTGCCCTAGAGCTGAAAGGCACAACGTGCAGGCTTCCTTCCAAAGGGCGAGTTGGGCCCCACAGCGTCTTGCTTCCAGCTCTTTGGGAAGCTAAGAAACAACTCGCTCTGCACAGTGCTCTTACAGCCTACCGGGAACATCTCTTCCAAAGGTCTGTGAAACGCAGTTTCTTTGCAGGCCTGATCTGGCTGAAGTAGGACTTCTGCTCTGGGTGTGCTACTTTGCCCTAGAGCTGAAAGGCACAACGTGCAGGCTTCTTTCCAAAGGGCGAGTTGGGCCCCACAGCATCTTGCTTCCAGCTCTTTGGGAAGCTAAGAAACAACTCGCTCTGCACAGTGCTCTTACAGCCTAGTGGGAACATCTCTTCCAAAGGCCTGTGAAACGCAGTTTCTTTGCAGGCCTGATCTGGCTGAAGTAGGACTTCTGCTCTGGGTGTGCTACTTTGCCCTAGAGCTGAAAGGCACAACGTGCAGGCTTCTTTCCAAAGGGCGAGTTGGGCCCCACAGCATCTTGCTTCCAGCTCTTTGGGAAGCTAAGAAACAACTCGCTCTGCACAGTGCTCTTACAGCCTACCGGGAACATCTCTTCCAAAGGCCTGTGAAACGCAGTTTCTTTGCAGGCCTGATCTGGCTGAAGTAGGACTTCTGCTCTGGGTGTGCTACATTGCCCTAGAGAAGAAAGGCACAACGTGCAGTCTTCTTTCCAAAGGACGAGTTGGGCCCCACAGCATCTTGCTTCCAGCTCTTTGGGAAGCTAAGAAACAACTCGCTCTGCACAGTGCTCTTACACCCTACCGGGAACATCTCTTCCAAAGGCCTGTGAAACGCAGTTTCTTTGCAGGCCTGATCTGGCTGAAGTAGGACTTCTGCTCTGGGTGTGCTACATTGCCCTAGAGCTGAAAGGCACAACGTGCAGGCTTCTTTCCAAAGGGCGCGTTGGGCCCCACAGCATCTTGCTTCCAGCTCTTTGGGAAGCTAAGAAACAACTCGCTCTGCACAGTGCTCTTACTGCCTACCGGGAACATCTCTTCCAAAGGCATGTGAAATGCAGCTTCTTTGCAGGCGTGATCTGCTTGAAGTAGAACTTCTGCTCTGAGTGTGCGGCATTGCCCCAGAGCTGAAAGGCACAACGTGCAGGCTTCTTTCCAAAGGGCGAGTTGGGCCCCACAGCATCTTGCTTCCAGCTCTTTGGGAAGCTAAGAAACAACTCGCTCTGCACAGTGCTCTTACAGCCTACCGGGAACATCTCTTCCAAAGGCCTGTGAAACGCAGTTTCTTTGCAGGCCTGATCTGGCTGAAGTAGGACTCCTGCTCTGGGTGTGCTACATTGCCCTAGAGCAGAAAGGCACAACGTGCAGTCTTCTTTCCAAAGGGCGAGTTGGGCCGCACAGCATCTTGCTTCCAGCTCTTTGGGAAGCTAAGAAACAACTCGCTCTGCACAGTGCTCTTACAGCCTAGTGGGAACATCTCTTCCAAAGGCCTGTGAAACGCAGTTTCTTTGCAGGCCTGATCTGGCTGAAGTAGAACTTCTGCTCTGGGTGTGCGGCATTGCCCTAGAGCTGAAAGGCACAACGTGACGGCTTATTTCCAAAGGGCGAGTTGGGCCCCACAGCATCTTGCTTCCAGCTCTTTGGGAAGCTAAGAAACAACTCGCTCTGCACAGTGCTCTTACAGCCTACCGGGAACATCTCTTCCAAAGGCATGTGAAACGCAGTTTCTTTGCAGGCCTGATCTGGCTGAAGTAGGACTTCTGCTCTGGGTGTGCTACATTGCCCTAGAGCTGAAAGGCACAACGTGCAGGCTTCTTTCCAAAGGGTGAGTTGGGCCCCACAGCCTCTTGCTTCCAGCTCTTTGGGAAGCTAAGAAACAACTCGCTCTGCACAGTGCTCTTACAGCCTACCGGGAACATCTCTTCCAAAGGCCTGTGAAACGCAGTTTCTTAGCAGGCCTGATCTGGCTGAAGTAGGACTTCTGCTCTGGGTGTGCTACATTGCCCTAGAGCTGAAAGGCACAACGTGCAGGCTTCTTTCCTAAGGGTGAGTTGGGCCCAACAGCATCTTGCTTCCAGCTCTTTGGGAAGCTAAGAAACAACTCGCTCTGCACAGTGCTGTTACAGCCTACCGGGAACATCTCTTCCAAATGCCTGTGAAACGCAGTTTCTTTGCAGTCCTGATCTGGCTGAAGTAGGACTTCTGCTCTGGGTGTGCTACATTGCCCTAGAGCTGAAAGGCACAAGGTGCAGGCTTCTCTCCTAAGGGTGAGTTGGGCCCAACAGCATCTTGCTTCCAGCTCTTTGGGAAGCTAAGAAACAACTCGCTCTGCACAGTGCTCTTACAGCCTACCGGGAACATCTCTTCCAAAGGCCTGTGAAACGCAGTTTCTTTGCAGGCCTGATCTGGCTGAAGTAGGACTTCTGCTCTGGGTGTGCTACTTTGCCCTAGAGCTGAAAGGCACAACGTGCAGGCTTCTTTCCAAAGGGCGAGTTGGGCCCCACAGCATCTTGCTTCCAGCTCTTTGGGAAGCTAAGAAAAAACTCGCTCTGCACAGTGCTCTTACAGCCTACCGGGAACATCTCTTCCAAAGGCCTGTGAAACGCAGTTTCTTTGCAGGCCTGATCTGGCTGAAGTAGGACTTCTGCTCTGGGTGTGCTACTTTGCCCTAGAGCTGAAAGGCACAACGTGCAGGCTTCTTTCCAAAGGGCGAGTTGGGCCCCACAGCATCTTGCTTCCAGCTCTTTGGGAAGCTAAGAAACAACTCGCTCTGCACAGTGCTCTTACAGCCTACCGGGAACATCTCTTCCAAAGGCCTGTGAAACGCAGTTTCTTTGCAGGCCTGATCTGGCTGAAGTAGGACTTCTGCTCTGGGTGTGCTACATTGCCCTAGAGCTGAAAGGCACAACGTGCAGGCTTCTTTCCAAAGGGCGAGTTGGGCCCCACAGCATCTTGCTTCCAGCTCTTTGGGAAGCTAAGAAACAACTCGCTCTGCACAGTGCTCTTACAGCCTACCGGGAACATCTCTTCCAAAGGCCTGTGAAACGCAGTTTCTTTGCAGGCCTGATCTGGTTGAAGTAGGACTTCTGCTCTGGGTGTGCTACATTGCCCTAGAGCTGAAAGGCACAACGTGCAGGCTTCTTTCCAAAGGGCGAGTTGGGCCCCACAGCATCTTGCTTCCAGCTCTTTGGGAAGCTAAGAAACAACTCGCTCTGCACAGTGCTCTTACAGCCTACCGGGAACATCTCTTCCAAAGGCCTGTGAAACGCAGTTTCTTTGCAGGCCTGATCTGGCTGAAGTAGGACTTCTGCTCTGGGTGTGCTACATTGCCCTAGAGCTGAAAGGCACAACGTGCAGGCTTCTTTCCAAAGGGCGAGTTGGGCCCCACAGCATCTTGCTTCCAGCTCTTTGGGAAGCTAAGAAACAACTCGCTCTGCACAGTGCTCTTACAGCCTACCGGGAACATCTCTTCCAAAGGCCTGTGAAACGCAGTTTCTTTGCAGGCCTGATCTGGCTGAAGTAGGACTTCTGCTCTGGGTGTGCTACATTGCCCTAGAGCTGAAAGGCACAACGTGCAGGCTTCTTTCCAAAGGGCGAGTTGGGCCCCACAGCATCTTGCTTCCAGCTCTTTGGGAAGCTAAGAAACAACTCGCTCTGCACAGTGCTCTTACAGCCTACCGGGAACATCTCTTCCAAGGCCTGTGAAACGCAGTTTCTTTGCAGGCCTGATCTGGCTGAAGTAGGACTTCTGCTCTGGGTGTGCTACATTGCCCTAGAGCTGAAAGGCACAACGTGCAGGCTTCTTTCCAAAGGGCGAGTTGGGCCCCACAGCATCTTGCTTCCAGCTCTTTGGGAAGCTAAGAAACAACTCGCTCTGCACAGTGCTCTTACAGCCTACCGGGAACATCTCTTCCAAAGGCCTGTGAAACGCAGTTTCTTTGCAGGCCTGATCTGGCTGAAGTAGGACTTCTGCTCTGGGTGTGCTACATTGCCCTAGAGCTGAAAGGCACAACGTGCAGGCTTCTTTCCAAAGGGCGAGTTGGGCCCCACAGCATCTTGCTTCCAGCTCTTTGGGAAGCTAAGAAACAACTCGCTCTGCACAGTGCTCTTACAGCCTACCGGGAACATCTCTTCCAAAGGCCTGTGAAACGCAGTTTCTTTGCAGGCCTGATCTGGCTGAAGTAGGACTTCTGCTCTGGGTGTGCTACATTGCCCTAGAGCTGAAAGGCACAACGTGCAGGCTTCTTTCCAAAGGGCGAGTTGGGCCCCACAGCATCTTGCTTCCAGCTCTTTGGGAAGCTAAGAAACAACTCGCTCTGCACAGTGCTCTTACAGCCTACCGGGAACATCTCTTCCAAAGGCCTGTGAAACGCAGTTTCTTTGCAGGCCTGATCTGGCTGAAGTAGGACTTCTGCTCTGGGTGTGCTACATTGCCCTAGAGCTGAAAGGCACAACGTGCAGGCTCCTTTCCTAATGGTGAGTTGGGCCCAACAGCATCTTGCTTCCAGCTCTTTGAAAAGCTAAGAAACAACTCGCTCTGCACAGTGCTCTTACAGCCTACCGGGAAAGTCTCCTCCAAAGGCCTGTGAAACGCAGTTTCTTTGCAGGCCTGATCTGGCTGAAGTAGGACTTCTGCTCTGGGTGTGCTACATTGCCCTAGAGCTGAAAGGCACAAGGTGCAGGCTTCATTCCAAAGGGCGAGTTGGTCCCCACAGCATCTTGCTTTCAGCTCTTTGGGAAGCTAAGAAACAACTCGCTCTGCACAGTGCTCTTACAGCCTACCGGGAACATCTCTTCCAAGGCCTGTGAAACGCAGTTTCTTTGCACTCCTGATCTGGTTGAAGTAGGACTCCTGCTCTGGGTGTGCTACATTGCCCTAGAGCTGAAAGGCACAACGTGCAGGCTTCTTTCCAAAGGGCGAGTTGGGCCCCACAGCATCTTGCTTCCAGCTCTTTGGGAAGCTAAGAAACAACTCACTCTGCACAGTGCTCTTACAGCCTACCGGGAACATCTCTTCCAAAGGCCTGTGAAACGCAGTTTCTTTGCAGGCCTGATCTGGCTGAAGTAGGACTTCTGATCTGGGTGTGCTACATTGCCCTAGAGCTGAAAGGCACAACGTGCAGGCTTCTTTCCAAAGGGCGAGTTGGGCCCCACAGCATCTTGCTTCCAGCTCTTTGGGAAGCTAAGAAACAACTCGCTCTGCACAGTGCTCTTACAGCCTACCGGGAACATCTCTTCCAAAGGCCTGTGAAACGCAGTTTCTTTGCAGGCCTGATCTCGCAGAAGTAGAACTTCTGCTCTGGGTGTGCTACATTGCCCTAGAGCTGAAAGGCACAACGTGCAGGCTTCTTTCCAAAGGGCGAGTTGGGCCCCACAGCATCTTGCTTCCAGCTCTTTGGGAATCTAAGAAACAACTCGCTCTGCACAGTGCTCTTACAGCCTACCGGGAACATCTCTTCCAAAGGCCTGAGAAACACAGTTTCTTTGCAGGCCTGATCTGGCTGAAGTAAGACTTCTGCTCTGGGTGTGCTACATTGCCCTAGAGCTGAAAGGCACAACGTGCAGGCTTCTTTCCAAAGGGCGAGTTGGGCCCCAAAGCATCTTGCTTCCAGCTCTTTGGGAAGCTAAGAAACAACTCGCTCTGCACAGTGCTCTTACAGCCTACCGGGAACATCTCTTCCAAAGGCCTGTGAAACGCAGTTTCTTTGCAGGCCTGATCTGGCTGAAGTAGGACTTCTGCTCTGGGTGTGCTACTTTGCCCTAGAGCTGAAAGGCACAAAGTGCAGGCTTCTTTCCAAAGGGCGAGTTGGGCCCCACAGCATCTTGCTTCCAGCTCTTTGGGAAGCTAAGAAACAACTCGCTCTGCACAGTGCTCTTACAGCCTAGTGGGAACATCTCTTCCAAAGGCCTGTGAAACGCAGTTTCTTTGCAGGCCTGATCTGGCTGAAGTAGGACTTCTGCTCTGGGTGTGCTACTTTGCCCTAGAGCTGAAAGGCACAACGTGCAGGCTTCTTTCCAAAGGGCGAGTTGGGCCCCACAGCATCTTGCTTCCAGCTCTTTGGGAAGCTAAGAAACAACTCGCTCTGCACAGTGCTCTTACAGCCTACCGGGAACATCTCTTCCAAAGGCCTGTGAAACACAGTTTCTTTGCAGGCCTGATCTGGCTGAAGTAGGACTTCTGCTCTGGGTGTGCTACTTTGCCCTAGAGCTGAAAGGCACAACGTGCAGGCTTCTTTCCAAAGGGCGAGTTGGGCCCCACAGCATCTTGCTTCCAGCTCTTTGGGAAGCTAAGAAACAACTCGCTCTGCACAGTGCTCTTACAGCCTACCGGGAACATCTCTTCCAAAGGCCTGTGAAACGCAGTTTCTTTGCAGGCCTGATCTGGCTGAAGTAGAACTTCTGCTCTGGGTGTGCTACATTGCCCTAGAGCTGAAAGGCACAACGTGCAGGCTTCTTTCCAAAGGGCGAGTTGGGCCCCACAGCATCTTGCTTCCAGCTCTTTGGGAAGCTAAGAAACAACTCGCTCTGCACAGTGCTCTTACAGCCTACCGGGAACATCTCTTCCAAAGGCCTGTGAAACGCAGTTTCTTTGCAGGCCTGATCTGGCTGAAGTAGGACTTCTGCTCTGGGTGTGCTACATTGCCCTAGAGCTGAAAGGCACAACGTGCAGGCTTCTTTCCAAAGGGCGAGTTGGGCCCCACAGCATCTTGCTTCCAGCTCTTTGGGAAGCTAAGAAACAACTCGCTCTGCACAGTGCTCTTACAGCCTACCGGGAACATCTCTTCCAAAGGCCTGTGAAACGCAGTTTCTTTGCAGGCCTGATCTGGCTGAAGTAGGACTTCTGCTCTGGGTGTGCTACATTGCCCTAGAGCTGAAAGGCACAACGTGCAGGCTTCTTTCCAAAGGGCGAGTTGGGCCCCACAGCATCTTGCTTCCAGCTCTTTGGGAAGCTAAGAAACAACTCGCTCTGCACAGTGCTCTTACAGCCTACCGGGAACATCTCTTCCAAAGGCCTGTGAAACGCAGTTTCTTTGCAGGCCTGATCTGGCTGAAGTAGGACTTCTGCTCTGGGTGTGCTACTTTGCCCTAGAGCTGAAAGGCACAACGTGCAGGCTTCTTTCCAAAGGGCGAGTTGGGCCCCACAGCATCTTGCTTCCAGCTCTTTGGGAAGCTAAGAAACAACTCGCTCTGCACAGTGCTCTTACAGCCTACCGGGAACATCTCTTCCAAAGGCCTGTGAAACGCAGTTTCTTTGCAGGCCTGATCTGGCTGAAGTAGGACTTCTGCTCTGGGTGTGCTACTTTGCCCTAGAGCTGAAAGGCACAACGTGCAGGCTTCTTTCCAAAGGGCGAGTTGGGCCCCACAGCATCTTGCTTCCAGCTCTTTGGGAAGCTAAGAAACAACTCGCTCTGCACAGTGCTCTTACAGCCTACCGGGAACATCTCTTCCAAAGGCCTGTGAAACGCAGTTTCTTTGCAGGCCTGATCTGGCTGAAGTAGGACTTCTGCTCTGGGTGTGCTACTTTGCCCTAGAGCTGAAAGGCACAACGTGCAGGCTTCTTTCCAAAGGGCGAGTTGGGCCCCACAGCATCTTGCTTCCAGCTCTTTGGGAAGCTAAGAAACAACTCGCTCTGCACAGTGCTCTTACAGCCTACCGGGAACATCTCTTCCAAAGGCCTGTGAAACGCAGTTTCTTTGCAGGCCTGATCTGGCTGAAGTAGGACTTCTGCTCTGGGTGTGCTACTTTGCCCTAGAGCTGAAAGGCACAACGTGCAGGCTTCTTTCCAAAGGGCGAGTTGGGCCCCACAGCATCTTGCTTCCAGCTCTTTGGGAAGCTAAGAAACAACTCGCTCTGCACAGTGCTCTTACAGCCTACCGGGAACATCTCTTCCAAAGGCCTGTGAAACGCAGTTTCTTTGCAGGCCTGATCTGCCTGAAGTAGAACTTCTGCTCTGGGTGTGCGACATTGCCCTAGAGCTGAAAGGCACAACGTGCAGGCTTCTTTCCAAAGGGCGAGTTGGGCCCCACAGCATCTTGCTTCCAGCTCTTTGGGAAGCTAAGAAACAACTCGCTCTGCACAGTGCTCTTACAGCCTACCGGGAACATCTCTTCCAAAGGCCTGTGAAACGCAGTTTCTTTGCAGGCCTGATCTGGCTGAAGTAGGACTTCTGCTCTGGGTGTGCTACATTGCCCTAGAGCTGAAAGGCACAACGTGCAGGCTTCTTTCCAAAGGGCGAGTTGGGCCCCACAGCATCTTGCTTCCAGCTCTTTGGGAAGCTAAGAAACAACTCGCTCTGCACAGTGCTCTTACAGCCTACCGGGAACATCTCTTCCAAAGGCCTGTGAAACGCAGTTTCTTTGCAGGCCTGATCTGGCTGAAGTAGAACTTCTGCTCTGGGTGTGCTACATTGCCCTAGAGCTGAAAGGCACAACGTGCAGGCTTCTTTCCAAAGGGTGAGTTGGGCCCCACAGCATCTTGCTTCCAGCTCTTTGGGAAGCTAAGAAACAACTCGCTCTGCACAGTGCTCTTACAGCCTACCGGGAACATCTCTTCCAAAGGCCTGTGAAACGCAGTTTCTTTGCAGGCCTGATCTGGCTGAAGTAGGACTTCTGCTCTGGGTGTGCTACATTGCCCTAGAGCTGAAAGGCACAACGTGCAGGCTTCTTTCCAAAGGGCGAGTTGGGCCCCACAGCATCTTGCTTCCAGCTCTTTGGGAAGCTAAGAAACAACTCGCTCTGCACAGTGCTCTTACAGCCTACCGGGAACATCTCTTCCAAAGGCCTGTGAAACGCAGTTTCTTTGCAGGCCTGATCTGGCTGAAGTAGGACTTCTGCTCTGGGTGTGCTACATTGCCCTAGAGCTGAAAGGCACAACGTGCAGGCTTCTTTCCAAAGGGCGAGTTGGGCCCCACAGCATCTTGCTTCCAGCTCTTTGGGAAGCTAAGAAACAACTCGCTCTGCACAGTGCTCTTACAGCCTACCGGGAACATCTCTTCCAAAGGCCTGTGAAACGCAGTTTCTTTGCAGGCCTGATCTGGCTGAAGTAGGACTTCTGCTCTGGGTGTGCTACATTGCCCTAGAGCTGAAAGGCACAACGTGCAGGCTTCTTTCCAAAGGGCGAGTTGGGCCCCACAGCATCTTGCTTCCAGCTCTTTGGGAAGCTAAGAAACAACTCGCTCTGCACAGTGCTCTTACAGCCTACCGGGAACATCTCTTCCAAAGGCCTGTGAAACGCAGTTTCTTTGCAGGCCTGATCTGGCTGAAGTAGGACTTCTGCTCTGGGTGTGCTACATTGCCCTAGAGCTGAAAGGCACAACGTGCAGGCTTCTTTCCAAAGGGCGAGTTGGGCCCCACAGCATCTTGCTTCCAGCTCTTTGGGAAGCTAAGAAACAACTCGCTCTGCACAGTGCTCTTACAGCCTACCGGGAACATCTCTTCCAAAGGCCTGTGAAACGCAGTTTCTTTGCAGGCCTGATCTGGCTGAAGTAGGACTTCTGCTCTGGGTGTGCTACTTTGCCCTAGAGCTGAAAGGCACAACGTGCAGGCTTCTTTCCAAAGGGCGAGTTGGGCCCCACAGCATCTTGCTTCCAGCTCTTTGGGAAGCTAAGAAACAACTCGCTCTGCACAGTGCTCTTACAGCCTACCGGGAACATCTCTTCCAAAGGCCTGTGAAACGCAGTTTCTTTGCAGGCCTGATCTGGCTGAAGTAGGACTTCTGCTCTGGGTGTGCTACTTTGCCCTAGAGCTGAAAGGCACAACGTGCAGGCTTCTTTCCAAAGGGCGAGTTGGGCCCCACAGCATCTTGCTTCCAGCTCTTTGGGAAGCTAAGAAACAACTCGCTCTGCACAGTGCTCTTACAGCCTACCGGGAACATCTCTTCCAAAGGCCTGTGAAACGCAGTTTCTTTGCAGGCCTGATCTGGCTGAAGTAGGACTTCTGCTCTGGGTGTGCTACTTTGCCCTAGAGCTGAAAGGCACAACGTGCAGGCTTCTTTCCAAAGGGCGAGTTGGGCCCCACAGCATCTTGCTTCCAGCTCTTTGGGAAGCTAAGAAACAACTCGCTCTGCACAGTGCTCTTACAGCCTACCGGGAACATCTCTTCCAAAGGCCTGTGAAACGCAGTTTCTTTGCAGGCCTGATCTGGCTGAAGTAGGACTTCTGCTCTGGGTGTGTTACTTTGCCCTAGAGCTGAAAGGCACAACGTGCAGGCTTCTTTCCAAAGGGCGAGTTGGGCCCCACAGCATCTTGCTTCCAGCTCTTTGGGAAGCTAAGAAACAACTCGCTCTGCACAGTGCTCTTACAGCCTACCGGGAACATCTCTTCCAAAGGCCTGTGAAACGCAGTTTCTTTGCAGGCCTGATCTGGCTGAAGTAGGACTTCTGCTCTGGGTGTGCTACATTGCCCTAGAGCTGAAAGGCACAACGTGCAGGCTTCTTTCCAAAGGGCGAGTTGGGCCCCACAGCATCTTGCTTCCAGCTCTTTGGGAAGCTAAGAAACAACTCGCTCTGCACAGTGCTCTTACAGCCTACCGGGAACATCTCTTCCAAAGGCCTGTGAAACGCAGTTTCTTTGCAGGCCTGATCTGGCTGAAGTAGGACTTCTGCTCTGGGTGTGCTACTTTGCCCTAGAGCTGAAAGGCACAACGTGCAGGCTTCTTTCCAAAGGGCGAGTTGGGCCCCACAGCATCTTGCTTCCAGCTCTTTGGGAAGCTAAGAAACAACTCGCTCTGCACAGTGCTCTTACAGCCTACCGGGAACATCTCTTCCAAAGGCCTGTGAAACGCAGTTTCTTTGCAGGCCTGATCTGGCTGAAGTAGGACTTCTGCTCTGGGTGTGCTACATTGCCCTAGAGCTGAAAGGCACAACGTGCAGGCTTCTTTCCAAAGGGCGAGTTGGGCCCCACAGCATCTTGCTTCCAGCTCTTTGGGAAGCTAAGAAACAACTCGCTCTGCACAGTGCTCTTACAGCCTACCGGGAACATCTCTTCCAAAGGCCTGTGAAACGCAGTTTCTTTGCAGGCCTGATCTGGCTGAAGTAGGACTTCTGCTCTGGGTGTGCTACTTTGCCCTAGAGCTGAAAGGCACAACGTGCAGGCTTCTTTCCAAAGGGCGAGTTGGGCCCCACAGCATCTTGCTTCCAGCTCTTTGGGAAGCTAAGAAACAACTCGCTCTGCACAGTGCTCTTACAGCCTACTGGGAACATCTCTTCCAAAGGCCTGTGAAACGCAGTTTCTTTGCAGGCCTGATCTGGCTGAAGTAGGACTTCTGCTCTGGGTGTGCTACTTTGCCCTAGAGCTGAAAGGCACAACGTGCAGGCTTCTTTCCAAAGGGCGAGTTGGGCCCCACAGCATCTTGCTTCCAGCTCTTTGGGAAGCTAAGAAACAACTCGCTCTGCACAGTGCTCTTACAGCCTACCGGGAACATCTCTTCCAAAGGCCTGTGAAACGCAGTTTCTTTGCAGGCCTGATCTGGCTGAAGTAGGACTTCTGCTCTGGGTGTGCTACTTTGCCCTAGAGCTGAAAGGCACAACGTGCAGGCTTCTTTCCAAAGGGCGAGTTGGGCCCCACAGCATCTTGCTTCCAGCTCTTTGGGAAGCTAAGAAACAACTCGCTCTGCACAGTGCTCTTACAGCCTACCGGGAACATCTCTTCCAAAGGCCTGTGAAACGCAGTTTCTTTGCAGGCCTGATCTGGCTGAAGTAGGACTTCTGCTCTGGGTGTGCTACTTTGCCCTAGAGCTGAAAGGCACAACGTGCAGGCTTCTTTCCAAAGGGCGAGTTGGGCCCCACAGCATCTTGCTTCCAGCTCTTTGGGAAGCTAAGAAACAACTCGCTCTGCACAGTGCTCTTACAGCCTACCGGGAACATCTCTTCCAAAGGCCTGTGAAACGCAGTTTCTTTGCAGGCCTGATCTGGCTGAAGTAGGACTTCTGCTCTGGGTGTGCTACTTTGCCCTAGAGCTGAAAGGCACAACGTGCAGGCTTCTTTCCAAAGGGCGAGTTGGGCCCCACAGCATCTTGCTTCCAGCTCTTTGGGAAGCTAAGAAACAACTCGCTCTGCACAGTGCTCTTACAGCCTACCGGGAACATCTCTTCCAAAGGCCTGTGAAACGCAGTTTCTTTGCAGGCCTGATCTGGCTGAAGTAGGACTTCTGCTCTGGGTGTGCTACTTTGCCCTAGAGCTGAAAGGCACAACGTGCAGGCTTCTTTCCAAAGGGCGAGTTGGGCCCCACAGCATCTTGCTTCCAGCTCTTTGGGAAGCTAAGAAACAACTCGCTCTGCACAGTGCTCTTACAGCCTACCGGGAACATCTCTTCCAAAGGCCTGTGAAACGCAGTTTCTTTGCAGGCCTGATCTGGCTGAAGTAGGACTTCTGCTCTGGGTGTGCTACTTTGCCCTAGAGCTGAAAGGCACAACGTGCAGGCTTCTTTCCAAAGGGCGAGTTGGGCCCCACAGCATCTTGCTTCCAGCTCTTTGGGAAGCTAAGAAACAACTCGCTCTGCACAGTGCTCTTACAGCCTACTGGGAACATCTCTTCCAAAGGCCTGTGAAACGCAGTTTCTTTGCAGGCCTGATCTGGCTGAAGTAGGACTTCTGCTCTGGGTGTGCTACTTTGCCCTAGAGCTGAAAGGCACAACGTGCAGGCTTCTTTCCAAAGGGCGAGTTGGGCCCCACAGCATCTTGCTTCCAGCTCTTTGGGAAGCTAAGAAACAACTCGCTCTGCACAGTGCTCTTACAGCCTACCGGGAACATCTCTTCCAAAGGCCTGTGAAACGCAGTTTCTTTGCAGGCCTGATCTGGCTGAAGTAGGACTTCTGCTCTGGGTGTGCTACTTTGCCCTAGAGCTGAAAGGCACAACGTGCAGGCTTCTTTCCAAAGGGCGAGTTGGGCCCCACAGCATCTTGCTTCCAGCTCTTTGGGAAGCTAAGAAACAACTCGCTCTGCACAGTGCTCTTACAGCCTACCGGGAACATCTCTTCCAAAGGCCTGTGAAACGCAGTTTCTTTGCAGGCCTGATCTGGCTGAAGTAGGACTTCTGCTCTGGGTGTGCTACTTTGCCCTAGAGCTGAAAGGCACAACGTGCAGGCTTCTTTCCAAAGGGCGAGTTGGGCCCCACAGCATCTTGCTTCCAGCTCTTTGGGAAGCTAAGAAACAACTCGCTCTGCACAGTGCTCTTACAGCCTACCGGGAACATCTCTTCCAAAGGCCTGTGAAACGCAGTTTCTTTGCAGGCCTGATCTGGCTGAAGTAGGACTTCTGCTCTGGGTGTGCTACATTGCCCTAGAGCTGAAAGGCACAACGTGCAGGCTTCTTTCCAAAGGGCGAGTTGGGCCCCACAGCATCTTGCTTCCAGCTCTTTGGGAAGCTAAGAAACAACTCGCTCTGCACAGTGCTCTTACAGCCTACCGGGAACATCTCTTCCAAAGGCCTGTGAAACGCAGTTTCTTTGCAGGCCTGATCTGGCTGAAGTAGGACTTCTGCTCTGGGTGTGCTACATTGCCCTAGAGCTGAAAGGCACAACGTGCAGGCTTCTTTCCAAAGGGCGAGTTGGGCCCCACAGCATCTTGCTTCCAGCTCTTTGGGAAGCTAAGAAACAACTCGCTCTGCACAGTGCTCTTACAGCCTACCGGGAACATCTCTTCCAAAGGCCTGTGAAACGCAGTTTCTTTGCAGGCCTGATCTGGCTGAAGTAGGACTTCTGCTCTGGGTGTGCTACTTTGCCCTAGAGCTGAAAGGCACAACGTGCAGGCTTCTTTCCAAAGGGCGAGTTGGGCCCCACAGCATCTTGCTTCCAGCTCTTTGGGAAGCTAAGAAACAACTCGCTCTGCACAGTGCTCTTACAGCCTACCGGGAACATCTCTTCCAAAGGCCTGTGAAACGCAGTTTCTTTGCAGGCCTGATCTGGCTGAAGTAGGACTTCTGCTCTGGGTGTGCTACATTGCCCTAGAGCTGAAAGGCACAACGTGCAGGCTTCTTTCCAAAGGGCGAGTTGGGCCCCACAGCATCTTGCTTCCAGCTCTTTGGGAAGCTAAGAAACAACTCGCTCTGCACAGTGCTCTTACAGCCTACCGGGAACATCTCTTCCAAAGGCCTGTGAAACGCAGTTTCTTTGCAGGCCTGATCTGGCTGAAGTAGGACTTCTGCTCTGGGTGTGCTACATTGCCCTAGAGCTGAAAGGCACAACGTGCAGGCTTCTTTCCAAAGGGCGAGTTGGGCCCCACAGCATCTTGCTTCCAGCTCTTTGGGAAGCTAAGAAACAACTCGCTCTGCACAGTGCTCTTACAGCCTACCGGGAACATCTCTTCCAAAGGCCTGTGAAACGCAGTTTCTTTGCAGGCCTGATCTGGCTGAAGTAGGACTTCTGCTCTGGGTGTGCTACTTTGCCCTAGAGCTGAAAGGCACAACGTGCAGGCTTCTTTCCAAAGGGCGAGTTGGGCCCCACAGCATCTTGCTTCCAGCTCTTTGGGAAGCTAAGAAACAACTCGCTCTGCACAGTGCTCTTACAGCCTACCGGGAACATCTCTTCCAAAGGCCTGTGAAACGCAGTTTCTTTGCAGGCCTGATCTGGCTGAAGTAGGACTTCTGCTCTGGGTGTGCTACTTTGCCCTAGAGCTGAAAGGCACAACGTGCAGGCTTCTTTCCAAAGGGCGAGTTGGGCCCCACAGCATCTTGCTTCCAGCTCTTTGGGAAGCTAAGAAACAACTCGCTCTGCACAGTGCTCTTACAGCCTACCGGGAACATCTCTTCCAAAGGCCTGTGAAACGCAGTTTCTTTGCAGGCCTGATCTGGCTGAAGTAGGACTTCTGCTCTGGGTGTGCTACTTTGCCCTAGAGCTGAAAGGCACAACGTGCAGGCTTCTTTCCAAAGGGCGAGTTGGGCCCCACAGCATCTTGCTTCCAGCTCTTTGGGAAGCTAAGAAACAACTCGCTCTGCACAGTGCTCTTACAGCCTACCGGGAACATCTCTTCCAAAGGCCTGTGAAACGCAGTTTCTTTGCAGGCCTGATCTGGCTGAAGTAGGACTTCTGCTCTGGGTGTGCTACTTTGCCCTAGAGCTGAAAGGCACAACGTGCAGGCTTCTTTCCAAAGGGCGAGTTGGGCCCCACAGCATCTTGCTTCCAGCTCTTTGGGAAGCTAAGAAACAACTCGCTCTGCACAGTGCTCTTACAGCCTACCGGGAACATCTCTTCCAAAGGCCTGTGAAACGCAGTTTCTTTGCAGGCCTGATCTGGCTGAAGTAGGACTTCTGCTCTGGGTGTGCTACATTGCCCTAGAGCTGAAAGGCACAACGTGCAGGCTTCTTTCCAAAGGGCGAGTTGGGCCCCACAGCATCTTGCTTCCAGCTCTTTGGGAAGCTAAGAAACAACTCGCTCTGCACAGTGCTCTTACAGCCTACCGGGAACATCTCTTCCAAAGGCCTGTGAAACGCAGTTTCTTTGCAGGCCTGATCTGGCTGAAGTAGGACTTCTGCTCTGGGTGTGCTACTTTGCCCTAGAGCTGAAAGGCACAACGTGCAGGCTTCTTTCCAAAGGGCGAGTTGGGCCCCACAGCATCTTGCTTCCAGCTCTTTGGGAAGCTAAGAAACAACTCGCTCTGCACAGTGCTCTTACAGCCTACTGGGAACATCTCTTCCAAAGGCCTGTGAAACGCAGTTTCTTTGCAGGCCTGATCTGGCTGAAGTAGGACTTCTGCTCTGGGTGTGCTACTTTGCCCTAGAGCTGAAAGGCACAACGTGCAGGCTTCTTTCCAAAGGGCGAGTTGGGCCCCACAGCATCTTGCTTCCAGCTCTTTGGGAAGCTAAGAAACAACTCGCTCTGCACAGTGCTCTTACAGCCTACCGGGAACATCTCTTCCAAAGGCCTGTGAAACGCAGTTTCTTTGCAGGCCTGATCTGGCTGAAGTAGGACTTCTGCTCTGGGTGTGCTACTTTGCCCTAGAGCTGAAAGGCACAACGTGCAGGCTTCTTTCCAAAGGGCGAGTTGGGCCCCACAGCATCTTGCTTCCAGCTCTTTGGGAAGCTAAGAAACAACTCGCTCTGCACAGTGCTCTTACAGCCTAGTGGGAACATCTCTTCCAAAGGCCTGTGAAACGCAGTTTCTTTGCAGGCCTGATCTGGCTGAAGTAGGACTTCTGCTCTGGGTGTGCTACTTTGCCCTAGAGCTGAAAGGCACAACGTGCAGGCTTCTTTCCAAAGGGCGAGTTGGGCCCCACAGCATCTTGCTTCCAGCTCTTTGGGAAGCTAAGAAACAACTCGCTCTGTACAGTGCTCTTACAGCCTACCGGGAACATCTCTTCCAAAGGCCTGTGAAACGCAGTTTCTTTGCAGGCCTGATCTGGCTGAAGTAGGACTTCTGCTCTGGGTGTGCTACTTTGCCCTAGAGCTGAAAGGCACAACGTGCAGGCTTCTTTCCAAAGGGCGAGTTGGGCCCCACAGCATCTTGCTTCCAGCTCTTTGGGAAGCTAAGAAACAACTCGCTCTGCACAGTGCTCTTACAGCCTACCGGGAACATGTCTTCCAAAGGCCTGTGAAACGCAGTTTCTTTGCAGGCCTGATCTGGCTGAAGTAGGACTTCTGCTCTGGGTGTGCTACTTTGCCCTAGAGCTGAAAGGCACAAAGTGCAGGCTTCTTTCCAAAGGGCGAGTTGGGCCCCACAGCATCTTGCTTCCAGCTCTTTGGGAAGCTAAGAAACAACTCGCTCTGCACAGTGCTCTTACAGCCTACCGGGAACATCTCTTCCAAAGGCATGTGAAACGCAGCTTCTTTGCAGGCGTGATCTGCTTGAAGTAGAACTTCTGCTCTGAGTGTGCGGCATTGCCCTAGAGATGAAAGGCACAACATGACGGCTTCTTTCCAAAGGGCGAGTTGGGCCCCACAGCATCTTGCTTCCAGCTCTTTGGGAAGCTAAGAAACAACTCGCTCTGCACAGTGCTCTTACAGCCTACCGGGAACATCTCTTCCAAAGGCCTGTGAAACGCAGTTTCTTTGCAGGCCTGATCTGGCTGAAGTAGGACTCCTGCTCTGGGTGTGCTACATTGCCCTAGAGCAGAAAGGCACAACGTGCAGGCTTCTTTCCAAAGGACGAGTTGGGCCCCACAGCATCTTGCTTCCAGCTCTTTGGGAAGCTAAGAAACAACTCGCTCTGCACAGTGCTCTTACAGCCTACCGGGAACATCTCTTCCAAAGGCCTGTGAAACGCAGTTTCTTTGCAGGCCTGATCTGGCTGAAGTAGAACTTCTGCTCTGGGTGTGCTACATTGCCCTAGAGCTGAAAGGCACAACGTGCAGGCTTCTTTCCAAATGGTGAGTTGGGCCCCACAGCATCTTGCTTCCAGCTCTTTGGGAAGCTAAGAAACAACTCGCTCTGCACAGTGCTCTTACAGCCTACCGGGAACATCTCTTCCAAAGGCCTGTGAAACGCAGTTTCTTTGCAGGCCTGATCTGGCTGAAGTAGGACTTCTGCTCTGGGTGTGCTACATTGCCCTAGAGCTGAAAGGCACAACGTGCAGGCTTCTTTCCAAAGGGCGAGTTGGGCCCCACAGCATCTTGCTTCCAGCTCTTTGGGAAGCTAAGAAACAACTCGCTCTGCACAGTGCTCTTACAGCCTACCGGGAACATCTCTTCCAAAGGCCTGTGAAACGCAGTTTCTTTGCAGGCCTGATCTGGCTGAAGTAGGACTTCTGCTCTGGGTGTGCTACATTGTCCTAGAGCTGAAAGGCACAACGTGCAGGCTTCTTTCCAAAGGGCGAGTTGGGCCCCAAAGCATCTTGCTTCCAGCTCTTTGGGAAGCTAAGAAACAACTCGCTCTGCACAGTGCTCTTACAGCCTACCGGGAACATCTCTTCCAAAGGCCTGTGAAACGCAGTTTCTTTGCAGGCCTGATCTGGCTGAAGTAGGACTTCTGCTCTGGGTGTGCTACATTGCCCTAGAGCTGAAAGGCACAACGTGCAGGCTCCTTTCCTAATGGTGAGTTGGGCCCAACAGCATCTTGCATCCAGCTCTTTGGGAAGCTAAGAAACAACTCGCTCTGCACAGTGCTGTTACAGCCTACCGGGAACATTTCTTCCAAATGCCTGTGAAACGCAGTTTCTTTGCAGGCCTGATCTGGCTGAAGTAGGACTTCTGCTCTGGGTGTGACACATTGCCCTAGAGCTGAAAGGCACAAGGTGCAGGCTTCTTTCCTAATGGTGAGTTGGGCCCAACAGCATCTTGCTTCCAGCTCTTTGGGAAGCTAAGAAACAACTCGCTCTGCACAGTGCTCTTACAGCCTAGTGGGAACATCTCTTCCAAAGGCCTGAGAAACGCAGTTTCTTTGCAGGCCTGATCTGGCTGAAGTAGGACTTCTGCTCTGGGTGTGCTACATTGCCCTAGAGCTGAAAGGCACAACGTGCAGGCTTCTTTCCAAAGGGCGAGTTGGGCCCCACAGCATCTTGCTTCCAGCTCTTTGGGAAGCTAAGAAACAACTCGCTCTGCACAGTGCTCTTACAGCCTACCGGGAACATCTCTTCCAAAGGCCTGTGAAACGCAGTTTCTTTGCAGGCCTGATCTGGCTGAAGTAGGACTTCTGCTCTGGGTGTGCTACATTGCCCTAGAGCTGAAAGGCACAACGTGCAGGCTTCTTTCCAAAGGGCGAGTTGGGCCCCACAGCATCTTGCTTCCAGCTCTTTGGGAAGCTAAGAAACAACTCGCTCTGCACAGTGCTCTTACAGCCTACCGGGAACATCTCTTCCAAAGGCCTGTGAAACGCAGTTTCTTTGCAGGCCTGATCTGGCTGAAGTAGGACTTCTGCTCTGGGTGTGCTACTTTGCCCTAGAGCTGAAAGGCACAACGTGCAGGCTTCTTTCCAAAGGGCGAGTTGGGCCCCACAGCATCTTGCTTCCAGCTCTTTGGGAAGCTAAGAAACAACTCGCTCTGCACAGTGCTCTTACAGCCTACCGGGAACATCTCTTCCAAAGGCCTGTGAAACGCAGTTTCTTTGCAGGCCTGATCTGGCTGAAGTAGGACTTCTGCTCTGGGTGTGCTACTTTGCCCTAGAGCTGAAAGGCACAACGTGCAGGCTTCTTTCCAAAGGGCGAGTTGGGCCCCACAGCATCTTGCTTCCAGCTCTTTGGGAAGCTAAGAAACAACTCGCTCTGCACAGTGCTCTTACAGCCTACCGGGAACATCTCTTCCAAAGGCCTGTGAAACGCAGTTTCTTTGCAGGCCTGATCTGGCTGAAGTAGGACTTCTGCTCTGGGTGTGCTACTTTGCCCTAGAGCTGAAAGGCACAACGTGCAGGCTTCTTTCCAAAGGGCGAGTTGGGCCCCACAGCATCTTGCTTCCAGCTCTTTGGGAAGCTAAGAAACAACTCGCTCTGCACAGTGCTCTTACAGCCTACCGGGAACATCTCTTCCAAAGGCCTGTGAAACGCAGTTTCTTTGCAGGCCTGATCTGGCTGAAGTAGGACTTCTGCTCTGGGTGTGCTACTTTGCCCTAGAGCTGAAAGGCACAACGTGCAGGCTTCTTTCCAAAGGGCGAGTTGGGCCCCACAGCATCTTGCTTCCAGCTCTTTGGGAAGCTAAGAAACAACTCGCTCTGCACAGTGCTCTTACAGCCTACCGGGAACATCTCTTCCAAAGGCCTGTGAAACGCAGTTTCTTTGCAGGCCTGATCTGGCTGAAGTAGGACTTCTGCTCTGGGTGTGCTACATTGCCCTAGAGCTGAAAGGCACAACGTGCAGGCTTCTTTCCAAAGGGCGAGTTGGGCCCCACAGCATCTTGCTTCCAGCTCTTTGGGAAGCTAAGAAACAACTCGCTCTGCACAGTGCTCTTACAGCCTACCGGGAACATCTCTTCCAAAGGCCTGTGAAACGCAGTTTCTTTGCAGGCCTGATCTGGCTGAAGTAGGACTTCTGCTCTGGGTGTGCTACTTTGCCCTAGAGCTGAAAGGCACAACGTGCAGGCTTCTTTCCAAAGGGCGAGTTGGGCCCCACAGCATCTTGCTTCCAGCTCTTTGGGAAGCTAAGAAACAACTCGCTCTGCACAGTGCTCTTACAGCCTACCGGGAACATCTCTTCCAAAGGCCTGTGAAACGCAGTTTCTTTGCAGGCCTGATCTGGCTGAAGTAGGACTTCTGCTCTGGGTGTGCTACTTTGCCCTAGAGCTGAAAGGCACAACGTGCAGGCTTCTTTCCAAAGGGCGAGTTGGGCCCCACAGCATCTTGCTTCCAGCTCTTTGGGAAGCTAAGAAACAACTCGCTCTGCACAGTGCTCTTACAGCCTACCGGGAACATCTCTTCCAAAGGCCTGTGAAACGCAGTTTCTTTGCAGGCCTGATCTGGCTGAAGTAGGACTTCTGCTCTGGGTGTGCTACTTTGCCCTAGAGCTGAAAGGCACAACGTGCAGGCTTCTTTCCAAAGGGCGAGTTGGGCCCCACAGCATCTTGCTTCCAGCTCTTTGGGAAGCTAAGAAACAACTCGCTCTGCACAGTGCTCTTACAGCCTACCGGGAACATCTCTTCCAAAGGCCTGTGAAACGCAGTTTCTTTGCAGGCCTGATCTGGCTGAAGTAGGACTTCTGCTCTGGGTGTGCTACTTTGCCCTAGAGCTGAAAGGCACAACGTGCAGGCTTCTTTCCAAAGGGCGAGTTGGGCCCCACAGCATCTTGCTTCCAGCTCTTTGGGAAGCTAAGAAACAACTCGCTCTGCACAGTGCTCTTACAGCCTACCGGGAACATCTCTTCCAAAGGCCTGTGAAACGCAGTTTCTTTGCAGGCCTGATCTGGCTGAAGTAGGACTTCTGCTCTGGGTGTGCTACATTGCCCTAGAGCTGAAAGGCACAACGTGCAGGCTTCTTTCCAAAGGGCGAGTTGGGCCCCACAGCATCTTGCTTCCAGCTCTTTGGGAAGCTAAGAAACAACTCGCTCTGCACAGTGCTCTTACAGCCTACCGGGAACATCTCTTCCAAAGGCCTGTGAAACGCAGTTTCTTTGCAGGCCTGATCTGGCTGAAGTAGGACTTCTGCTCTGGGTGTGCTACATTGCCCTAGAGCTGAAAGGCACAACGTGCAGGCTTCTTTCCAAAGGGCGAGTTGGGCCCCACAGCATCTTGCTTCCAGCTCTTTGGGAAGCTAAGAAACAACTCGCTCTGCACAGTGCTCTTACAGCCTACCGGGAACATCTCTTCCAAAGGCCTGTGAAACGCAGTTTCTTTGCAGGCCTGATCTGGCTGAAGTAGGACTTCTGCTCTGGGTGTGCTACTTTGCCCTAGAGCTGAAAGGCACAACGTGCAGGCTTCTTTCCAAAGGGCGAGTTGGGCCCCACAGCATCTTGCTTCCAGCTCTTTGGGAAGCTAAGAAACAACTCGCTCTGCACAGTGCTCTTACAGCCTACCGGGAACATCTCTTCCAAAGGCCTGTGAAACGCAGTTTCTTTGCAGGCCTGATCTGGCTGAAGTAGGACTTCTGCTCTGGGTGTGCTACTTTGCCCTAGAGCTGAAAGGCACAACGTGCAGGCTTCTTTCCAAAGGGCGAGTTGGGCCCCACAGCATCTTGCTTCCAGCTCTTTGGGAAGCTAAGAAACAACTCGCTCTGCACAGTGCTCTTACAGCCTACCGGGAACATCTCTTCCAAAGGCCTGTGAAACGCAGTTTCTTTGCAGGCCTGATCTGGCTGAAGTAGGACTTCTGCTCTGGGTGTGCTACTTTGCCCTAGAGCTGAAAGGCACAACGTGCAGGCTTCTTTCCAAAGGGCGAGTTGGGCCCCACAGCATCTTGCTTCCAGCTCTTTGGGAAGCTAAGAAACAACTCGCTCTGCACAGTGCTCTTACAGCCTACCGGGAACATCTCTTCCAAAGGCCTGTGAAACGCAGTTTCTTTGCAGGCCTGATCTGGCTGAAGTAGGACTTCTGCTCTGGGTGTGCTACATTGCCCTAGAGCTGAAAGGCACAACGTGCAGGCTTCTTTCCAAAGGGCGAGTTGGGCCCCACAGCATCTTGCTTCCAGCTCTTTGGGAAGCTAAGAAACAACTCGCTCTGCACAGTGCTCTTACAGCCTACCGGGAACATCTCTTCCAAAGGCCTGTGAAACGCAGTTTCTTTGCAGGCCTGATCTGGCAGAAGTAGAACTTCTGCTCTGGGTGTGCTACATTGCCCTAGAGCTGAAAGGCACAACGTGCAGGCTTCTTTCCAAAGGGCGAGTTGGGCCCCACAGCATCTTGCTTCCAGCTCTTTGGGAAGCTAAGAAACAACTCGCTCTGCACAGTGCTCTTACAGCCTACCGGGAACATCTCTTCCAAAGGCCTGTGAAACGCAGTTTCTTTGCAGGCCTGATCTGGCTGAAGTAGGACTTCTGCTCTGGGTGTGCTACATTGCCCTAGAGCTGAAAGGCACAACGTGCAGGCTTCTTTCCAAAGGGCGAGTTGGGCCCCACAGCATCTTGCTTCCAGCTCTTTGGGAAGCTAAGAAACAACTCGCTCTGCACAGTGCTCTTACAGCCTACCGGGAACATCTCTTCCAAAGGCCTGTGAAACGCAGTTTCTTTGCAGGCCTGATCTGGCTGAAGTAGGACTTCTGCTCTGGGTGTGCTACTTTGCCCTAGAGCTGAAAGGCACAACGTGCAGGCTTCTTTCCAAAGGGCGAGTTGGGCCCCACAGCATCTTGCTTCCAGCTCTTTGGGAAGCTAAGAAACAACTCGCTCTGCACAGTGCTCTTACAGCCTACCGGGAACATCTCTTCCAAAGGCCTGTGAAACGCAGTTTCTTTGCAGGCCTGATCTGGCTGAAGTAGGACTTCTGCTCTGGGTGTGCTACTTTGCCCTAGAGCTGAAAGGCACAACGTGCAGGCTTCTTTCCAAAGGGCGAGTTGGGCCCCACAGCATCTTGCTTCCAGCTCTTTGGGAAGCTAAGAAACAACTCGCTCTGCACAGTGCTCTTACAGCCTACCGGGAACATCTCTTCCAAAGGCCTGTGAAACGCAGTTTCTTTGCAGGCCTGATCTGGCTGAAGTAGGACTTCTGCTCTGGGTGTGCTACTTTGCCCTAGAGCTGAAAGGCACAACGTGCAGGCTTCTTTCCAAAGGGCGAGTTGGGCCCCACAGCATCTTGCTTCCAGCTCTTTGGGAAGCTAAGAAACAACTCGCTCTGCACAGTGCTCTTACAGCCTACCGGGAACATCTCTTCCAAAGGCCTGTGAAACGCAGTTTCTTTGCAGGCCTGATCTGGCTGAAGTAGGACTTCTGCTCTGGGTGTGCTACTTTGCCCTAGAGCTGAAAGGCACAACGTGCAGGCTTCTTTCCAAAGGGCGAGTTGGGCCCCACAGCATCTTGCTTCCAGCTCTTTGGGAAGCTAAGAAACAACTCGCTCTGCACAGTGCTCTTACAGCCTACCGGGAACATCTCTTCCAAAGGCCTGTGAAACGCAGTTTCTTTGCAGGCCTGATCTGGCTGAAGTAGGACTTCTGCTCTGGGTGTGCTACTTTGCCCTAGAGCTGAAAGGCACAACGTGCAGGCTTCTTTCCAAAGGGCGAGTTGGGCCCCACAGCATCTTGCTTCCAGCTCTTTGGGAAGCTAAGAAACAACTCGCTCTGCACAGTGCTCTTACAGCCTACCGGGAACATCTCTTCCAAAGGCCTGTGAAACGCAGTTTCTTTGCAGGCCTGATCTGGCTGAAGTAGGACTTCTGCTCTGGGTGTGCTACTTTGCCCTAGAGCTGAAAGGCACAACGTGCAGGCTTCTTTCCAAAGGGCGAGTTGGGCCCCACAGCATCTTGCTTCCAGCTCTTTGGGAAGCTAAGAAACAACTCGCTCTGCACAGTGCTCTTACAGCCTACCGGGAACATCTCTTCCAAAGGCCTGTGAAACGCAGTTTCTTTGCAGGCCTGATCTGGCTGAAGTAGGACTTCTGCTCTGGGTGTGCTACTTTGCCCTAGAGCTGAAAGGCACAACGTGCAGGCTTCTTTCCAAAGGGCGAGTTGGGCCCCACAGCATCTTGCTTCCAGCTCTTTGGGAAGCTAAGAAACAACTCGCTCTGCACAGTGCTCTTACAGCCTACCGGGAACATCTCTTCCAAAGGCCTGTGAAACGCAGTTTCTTTGCAGGCCTGATCTGGCTGAAGTAGGACTTCTGCTCTGGGTGTGCTACTTTGCCCTAGAGCTGAAAGGCACAACGTGCAGGCTTCTTTCCAAAGGGCGAGTTGGGCCCCACAGCATCTTGCTTCCAGCTCTTTGGGAAGCTAAGAAACAACTCGCTCTGCACAGTGCTCTTACAGCCTACCGGGAACATCTCTTCCAAAGGCCTGTGAAACGCAGTTTCTTTGCAGGCCTGATCTGGCTGAAGTAGGACTTCTGCTCTGGGTGTGCTACTTTGCCCTAGAGCTGAAAGGCACAACGTGCAGGCTTCTTTCCAAAGGGCGAGTTGGGCCCCACAGCATCTTGCTTCCAGCTCTTTGGGAAGCTAAGAAACAACTCGCTCTGCACAGTGCTCTTACAGCCTACCGGGAACATCTCTTCCAAAGGCCTGTGAAACGCAGTTTCTTTGCAGGCCTGATCTGGCTGAAGTAGGACTTCTGCTCTGGGTGTGCTACTTTGCCCTAGAGCTGAAAGGCACAACGTGCAGGCTTCTTTCCAAAGGGCGAGTTGGGCCCCACAGCATCTTGCTTCCAGCTCTTTGGGAAGCTAAGAAACAACTCGCTCTGCACAGTGCTCTTACAGCCTACTGGGAACATCTCTTCCAAAGGCCTGTGAAACGCAGTTTCTTTGCAGGCCTGATCTGGCTGAAGTAGGACTTCTGCTCTGGGTGTGCTACTTTGCCCTAGAGCTGAAAGGCACAACGTGCAGGCTTCTTTCCAAAGGGCGAGTTGGGCCCCACAGCATCTTGCTTCCAGCTCTTTGGGAAGCTAAGAAACAACTCGCTCTGCACAGTGCTCTTACAGCCTACCGGGAACATCTCTTCCAAAGGCCTGTGAAACGCAGTTTCTTTGCAGGCCTGATCTGGCTGAAGTAGGACTTCTGCTCTGGGTGTGCTACTTTGCCCTAGAGCTGAAAGGCACAACGTGCAGGCTTCTTTCCAAAGGGCGAGTTGGGCCCCACAGCATCTTGCTTCCAGCTCTTTGGGAAGCTAAGAAACAACTCGCTCTGCACAGTGCTCTTACAGCCTACCGGGAACATCTCTTCCAAAGGCCTGTGAAACGCAGTTTCTTTGCAGGCCTGATCTGGCTGAAGTAGGACTTCTGCTCTGGGTGTGCTACTTTGCCCTAGAGCTGAAAGGCACAACGTGCAGGCTTCTTTCCAAAGGGCGAGTTGGGCCCCACAGCATCTTGCTTCCAGCTCTTTGGGAAGCTAAGAAACAACTCGCTCTGCACAGTGCTCTTACAGCCTACCGGGAACATCTCTTCCAAAGGCCTGTGAAACGCAGTTTCTTTGCAGGCCTGATCTGGCTGAAGTAGGACTTCTGCTCTGGGTGTGCTACATTGCCCTAGAGCTGAAAGGCACAACGTGCAGGCTTCTTTCCAAAGGGCGAGTTGGGCCCCACAGCATCTTGCTTCCAGCTCTTTGGGAAGCTAAGAAACAACTCGCTCTGCACAGTGCTCTTACAGCCTACCGGGAACATCTCTTCCAAAGGCCTGTGAAACGCAGTTTCTTTGCAGGCCTGATCTGGCTGAAGTAGGACTTCTGCTCTGGGTGTGCTACATTGCCCTAGAGCTGAAAGGCACAACGTGCAGGCTTCTTTCCAAAGGGCGAGTTGGGCCCCACAGCATCTTGCTTCCAGCTCTTTGGGAAGCTAAGAAACAACTCGCTCTGCACAGTGCTCTTACAGCCTACCGGGAACATCTCTTCCAAAGGCCTGTGAAACGCAGTTTCTTTGCAGGCCTGATCTGGCTGAAGTAGGACTTCTGCTCTGGGTGTGCTACATTGCCCTAGAGCTGAAAGGCACAACGTGCAGGCTTCTTTCCAAAGGGCGAGTTGGGCCCCACAGCATCTTGCTTCCAGCTCTTTGGGAAGCTAAGAAACAACTCGCTCTGCACAGTGCTCTTACAGCCTACCGGGAACATCTCTTCCAAAGGCCTGTGAAACGCAGTTTCTTTGCAGGCCTGATCTGGCTGAAGTAGGACTTCTGCTCTGGGTGTGCTACTTTGCCCTAGAGCTGAAAGGCACAACGTGCAGGCTTCTTTCCAAAGGGCGAGTTGGGCCCCACAGCATCTTGCTTCCAGCTCTTTGGGAAGCTAAGAAACAACTCGCTCTGCACAGTGCTCTTACAGCCTACCGGGAACATCTCTTCCAAAGGCCTGTGAAACGCAGTTTCTTTGCAGGCCTGATCTGGCTGAAGTAGGACTTCTGCTCTGGGTGTGCTACTTTGCCCTAGAGCTGAAAGGCACAACGTGCAGGCTTCTTTCCAAAGGGCGAGTTGGGCCCCACAGCATCTTGCTTCCAGCTCTTTGGGAAGCTAAGAAACAACTCGCTCTGCACAGTGCTCTTACAGCCTACCGGGAACATCTCTTCCAAAGGCCTGTGAAACGCAGTTTCTTTGCAGGCCTGATCTGGCTGAAGTAGGACTTCTGCTCTGGGTGTGCTACATTGCCCTAGAGCTGAAAGGCACAACGTGCAGGCTTCTTTCCAAAGGGCGAGTTGGGCCCCACAGCATCTTGCTTCCAGCTCTTTGGGAAGCTAAGAAACAACTCGCTCTGCACAGTGCTCTTACAGCCTACCGGGAACATCTCTTCCAAAGGCCTGTGAAACGCAGTTTCTTTGCAGGCCTGATCTGGCTGAAGTAGGACTTCTGCTCTGGGTGTGCTACATTGCCCTAGAGCTGAAAGGCACAACGTGCAGGCTTCTTTCCAAAGGGCGAGTTGGGCCCCACAGCATCTTGCTTCCAGCTCTTTGGGAAGCTAAGAAACAACTCGCTCTGCACAGTGCTCTTACAGCCTACCGGGAACATCTCTTCCAAAGGCCTGTGAAACGCAGTTTCTTTGCAGGCCTGATCTGGCTGAAGTAGGACTTCTGCTCTGGGTGTGCTACATTGCCCTAGAGCTGAAAGGCACAACGTGCAGGCTTCTTTCCAAAGGGCGAGTTGGGCCCCACAGCATCTTGCTTCCAGCTCTTTGGGAAGCTAAGAAACAACTCGCTCTGCACAGTGCTCTTACAGCCTACCGGGAACATCTCTTCCAAAGGCCTGTGAAACGCAGTTTCTTTGCAGGCCTGATCTGGCTGAAGTAGGACTTCTGCTCTGGGTGTGCTACTTTGCCCTAGAGCTGAAAGGCACAACGTGCAGGCTTCTTTCCAAAGGGCGAGTTGGGCCCCACAGCATCTTGCTTCCAGCTCTTTGGGAAGCTAAGAAACAACTCGCTCTGCACAGTGCTCTTACAGCCTACTGGGAACATCTCTTCCAAAGGCCTGTGAAACGCAGTTTCTTTGCAGGCCTGATCTGGCTGAAGTAGGACTTCTGCTCTGGGTGTGCTACTTTGCCCTAGAGCTGAAAGGCACAACGTGCAGGCTTCTTTCCAAAGGGCGAGTTGGGCCCCACAGCATCTTGCTTCCAGCTCTTTGGGAAGCTAAGAAACAACTCGCTCTGCACAGTGCTCTTACAGCCTACCGGGAACATCTCTTCCAAAGGCCTGTGAAACGCAGTTTCTTTGCAGGCCTGATCTGGCTGAAGTAGGACTTCTGCTCTGGGTGTGCTACTTTGCCCTAGAGCTGAAAGGCACAACGTGCAGGCTTCTTTCCAAAGGGCGAGTTGGGCCCCACAGCATCTTGCTTCCAGCTCTTTGGGAAGCTAAGAAACAACTCGCTCTGCACAGTGCTCTTACAGCCTACCGGGAACATCTCTTCCAAAGGCCTGTGAAACGCAGTTTCTTTGCAGGCCTGATCTGGCTGAAGTAGGACTTCTGCTCTGGGTGTGCTACTTTGCCCTAGAGCTGAAAGGCACAACGTGCAGGCTTCTTTCCAAAGGGCGAGTTGGGCCCCACAGCATCTTGCTTCCAGCTCTTTGGGAAGCTAAGAAACAACTCGCTCTGCACAGTGCTCTTACAGCCTACCGGGAACATCTCTTCCAAAGGCCTGTGAAACGCAGTTTCTTTGCAGGCCTGATCTGGCTGAAGTAGAACTTCTGCTCTGGGTGTGCTACATTGCCCTAGAGCTGAAAGGCACAACGTGCAGGCTTCTTTCCAAAGGGCGAGTTGGGCCCCACAGCATCTTGCTTCCAGCTCTTTGGGAAGCTAAGAAACAACTCGCTCTGCACAGTGCTCTTACAGCCTACCGGGAACATCTCTTCCAAAGGCCTGTGAAACGCAGTTTCTTTGCAGGCCTGATCTGGCTGAAGTAGGACTTCTGCTCTGGGTGTGCTACTTTGCCCTAGAGCTGAAAGGCACAACGTGCAGGCTTCTTTCCAAAGGGCGAGTTGGGCCCCACAGCATCTTGCTTCCAGCTCTTTGGGAAGCTAAGAAACAACTCGCTCTGCACAGTGCTCTTACAGCCTACTGGGAACATCTCTTCCAAAGGCCTGTGAAACGCAGTTTCTTTGCAGGCCTGATCTGGCTGAAGTAGGACTTCTGCTCTGGGTGTGCTACTTTGCCCTAGAGCTGAAAGGCACAACGTGCAGGCTTCTTTCCAAAGGGCGAGTTGGGCCCCACAGCATCTTGCTTCCAGCTCTTTGGGAAGCTAAGAAACAACTCGCTCTGCACAGTGCTCTTACAGCCTACCGGGAACATCTCTTCCAAAGGCCTGTGAAACGCAGTTTCTTTGCAGGCCTGATCTGGCTGAAGTAGGACTTCTGCTCTGGGTGTGCTACTTTGCCCTAGAGCTGAAAGGCACAACGTGCAGGCTTCTTTCCAAAGGGCGAGTTGGGCCCCACAGCATCTTGCTTCCAGCTCTTTGGGAAGCTAAGAAACAACTCGCTCTGCACAGTGCTCTTACAGCCTACCGGGAACATCTCTTCCAAAGGCCTGTGAAACGCAGTTTCTTTGCAGGCCTGATCTGGCTGAAGTAGGACTTCTGCTCTGGGTGTGCTACTTTGCCCTAGAGCTGAAAGGCACAACGTGCAGGCTTCTTTCCAAAGGGCGAGTTGGGCCCCACAGCATCTTGCTTCCAGCTCTTTGGAAAGCTAAGAAACAACTCGCTCTGCACAGTGCTCTTACAGCCTACCGGGAACATCTCTTCCAAAGGCCTGTGAAACGCAGTTTCTTTGCAGGCCTGATCTGGCTGAAGTAGGACTTCTGCTCTGGGTGTGCTACTTTGCCCTAGAGCTGAAAGGCACAACGTGCAGGCTTCTTTCCAAAGGGCGAGTTGGGCCCCACAGCATCTTGCTTCCAGCTCTTTGGGAAGCTAAGAAACAACTCGCTCTGCACAGTGCTCTTACAGCCTAGTGGGAACATCTCTTCCAAAGGCCTGTGAAACGCAGTTTCTTTGCAGGCCTGATCTGGCTGAAGTAGGACTTCTGCTCTGGGTGTGCTACTTTGCCCTAGAGCTGAAAGGCACAACGTGCAGGCTTCTTTCCAAAGGGCGAGTTGGGCCCCACAGCATCTTGCTTCCAGCTCTTTGGGAAGCTAAGAAACAACTCGCTCTGCACAGTGCTCTTACAGCCTATTGGGAACATCTCTTCCAAAGGCCTGTGAAACGCAGTTTCTTTGCAGGCCTGATCTGGCTGAAGTAGGACTTCTGCTCTGGGTGTGCTACTTTGCCCTAGAGCTGAAAGGCACAACGTGCAGGCTTCTTTCCAAAGGGCGAGTTGGGCCCCACAGCGTCTTGCTTCCAGCTCTTTGGGAAGCTAAGAAACAACTCGCTCTGCACAGTGCTCTTACAGCCTACCGGGAACATCTCTTCCAAAGGCCTGTGAAACGCAGTTTCTTTGCAGGCCTGATCTGGCTGAAGTAGGACTTCTGCTCTGGGTGTGCTACTTTGCCCTAGAGCTGAAAGGCACAACGTGCAGGCTTCTTTCCAAAGGGCGAGTTGGGCCCCACAGCATCTTGCTTCCAGCTCTTTGGGAAGCTAAGAAACAACTCGCTCTGCACAGTGCTCTTACAGCCTACCGGGAACATCTCTTCCAAAGGCCTGTGAAACGCAGTTTCTTTGCAGGCCTGATCTGGCTGAAGTAGGACTTCTGCTCTGGGTGTGCTACATTGCCCTAGAGCTGAAAGGCACAACGTGCAGGCTTCTTTCCTAAGGGTGAGTTGGGCCCCACAGCATCTTGCTTCCAGCTCTTTGGGAAGCTAAGAAACAACTCGCTCTGCACAGTGCTCTTACAGCCTAACGGGAACATCTCTTCCAAAGGCCTGTGAAACGCAGTTTCTTTGCAGGCCTGATCTGGCTGAAGTAGGACTTCTGCTCTGGGTGTGCTACATTGCCCTAGAGCTGAAAGGCACAACGTGCAGGCTTCTTTCCAAAGGGTGAGTTGGGCCCAACAGCATCTTGCTTCCAGCTCTTTGGAAAGCTAAGAAACAACTCGCTCTGCACAGTGCTCTTACAGCCTAGTGGGAACATCTCTTCCAAAGGCCTGTGAAACGCAGTTTCTTTGCAGGCCTGATCTGGCTGAAGTAGGACTTCTGCTCTGGGTGTGCTACATTGCCCTAGAGCTGAAAGGCACAAGGTGCAGGCTTCATTCCAAAGGGCGAGTTGGTCCCCACAGCATCTTGCTTTCAGCTCTTTGGGAAGCTAAGAAACAACTCGCTCTGCACAGTGCTCTTACAGCCTACCGGGAACATCTCTTCCATGGCCTGTGAAACGCAGTTTCTTTGCACTCCTGATCTGGTTGAAGTAGGACTCCTGCTCTGGGTGTGCTACATTGCCCTAGAGCTGAAAGGCACAACGTGCAGGCTTCTTTCCAAAGGGCGAGTTGGGCCCCACAGCATCTTGCTTCCAGCTCTTTGGGAAGCTAAGAAACAACTCGCTCTGCACAGTGCTCTTACAGCCTACCGGGAACATCTCTTCCAAAGGCCTGTGAAACGCAGTTTCTTTGCAGGCCTGATCTGGCTGAAGTAGGACTTCTGCTCTGGGTGTGCTACTTTGCCCTAGAGCTGAAAGGCACAACGTGCAGGCTTCTTTCCAAAGGGCGAGTTGGGCCCCACAGCATCTTGCTTCCAGCTCTTTTGGAAGCTAAGAAACAACTCGCTCTGCACAGTGCTCTTACAGCCTACCGGGAACATCTCTTCCAAAGGCCTGTGAAACGCAGTTTCTTTGCAGGCCTGATCTGGCTGAAGTAGGACTTCTGCTCTGGGTGTGCTACTTTGCCCTAGAGCTGAAAGGCACAAAGTGCAGGCTTCTTTCCAAAGGGCGAGTTGGGCCCCACAGCATCTTGCTTCCAGCTCTTTGGGAAGCTAAGAAACAACTCGCTCTGCACAGTGCTCTTACAGCCTACCGGGAACATCTCTTCCAAAGGCCTGTGAAACGCAGTTTCTTTGCAGGCCTGATCTGGCTGAAGTAGGACTCCTGCTCTGGGTGTGCTACATTGCCCTAGAGAAGAAAGGCACAACGTGCAGTCTTCTTTCCAAAGGACGAGTTGGGCCCCACAGCATCTTGCTTCCAGCTCTTTGGGAAGCTAAGAAACAACTCGCTCTGCACAGTGCTCTTACAGCCTACCGGGAACATCTCTTCCAAAGGCCTGTGAAACGCAGTTTCTTTGCAGGCCTGATCTGGCTGAAGTAGGACTTCTGCTCTGGGTGTGCTACATTGCCCTAGAGCTGAAAGGCACAACGTGCAGGCTTCTTTCCAAAGGGCGCGTTGGGCCCCACAGCATCTTGCTTCCAGCTCTTTGGGAAGCTAAGAAACAACTCGCTCTGCACAGTGCTCTTACTGCCTACCGGGAACATCTCTTCCAAAGGCATGTGAAATGCAGCTTCTTTGCAGGCGTGATCTGCTTGAAGTAGAACTTCTGCTCTGAGTGTGCGGCATTGCCCCAGAGCTGAAAGGCACAACGTGCAGGCTTCTTTCCAAAGGGCGAGTTGGGCCCCACAGCATCTTGCTTCCAGCTCTTTGGGAAGCTAAGAAACAACTCGCTCTGCACAGTGCTCTTACAGCCTACCGGGAACATCTCTTCCAAAGGCCTGTGAAACGCAGTTTCTTTGCAGGCCTGATCTGGCTGAAGTAGGACTCCTGCTCTGGGTGTGCTACATTGCCCTAGAGCAGAAAGGCACAACGTGCAGTCTTCTTTCCAAAGGGCGAGTTGGGCCGCACAGCATCTTGCTTCCAGCTCTTTGGGAAGCTAAGAAACAACTCGCTCTGCACAGTGCTCTTACAGCCTAGTGGGAACATCTCTTCCAAAGGCCTGTGAAACGCAGTTTCTTTGCAGGCCTGATCTGGCTGAAGTAGAACTTCTGCTCTGGGTGTGCGGCATTGCCCTAGAGCTGAAAGGCACAACATGACGGCTTATTTCCAAAGGGCGAGTTGGGCCCCACAGCATCTTGCTTCCAGCTCTTTGGGAAGCTAAGAAACAACTCGCTCTGCACAGTGCTCTTACAGCCTACCGGGAACAACTCTTCCAAAGGCATGTGAAACGCAGTTTCTTTGCAGGCCTGATCTGGCTGAAGTAGGACTTCTGCTCTGGGTGTGCTACATTGCCCTAGAGCTGAAAGGCACAACGTGCAGGCTTCTTTCCTAAGGGTGAGTTGGGCCCCACAGCCTCTTGCTTCCAGCTCTTTGGGAAGCTAAGAAACAACTCGCTCTGCACAGTGCTCTTACAGCCTACCGGGAACATCTCTTTCAAAGGCCTGTGAAACGCAGTTTCTTAGCAGGCCTGATCTGGCTGAAGTAGGACTTCTGCTCTGGGTGTGCTACATTGCCCTAGAGCTGAAAGGCACAACGTGCAGGCTCCTTTCCTAATGGTGAGTTGGGCCCAACAGCATCTTGCTTCCAGCTCTTTGGGAAGCTAAGAAACAACTCGCTCTGCACAGTGCTGTTACAGCCTACCGGGAACATTTCTTCCAAATGCCTGTGAAACGCAGTTTCTTTGCAGTCCTGATCTGGCTGAAGTAGGACTTCTGCTCTGGGTGTGCTACATTGCCCTAGAGCTGAAAGGCACAAGGTGCAGGCTTCTCTCCTAATGCTGAGTTGGGCCCAACAGCATCTTGCTTCCAGCTCTTTGGGAAGCTAAGAAACAACTCGCTCTGCACAGTGCTCTTACAGCCTACCGGGAACATCTCTTCCAAAGGCCTGTGAAACGCAGTTTCTTTGCAGGCCTGATCTGGCTGAAGTAGGACTTCTGCTCTGGGTGTGCTACTTTGCCCTAGAGCTGAAAGGCACAACGTGCAGGCTTCTTTCCAAAGGGCGAGTTGGGCCCCACAGCATCTTGCTTCCAGCTCTTTGGGAAGCTAAGAAAAAACTCGCTCTGCACAGTGCTCTTACAGCCTACCGGGAACATCTCTTCCAAAGGCCTGTGAAACGCAGTTTCTTTGCAGGCCTGATCTGGCTGAAGTAGGACTTCTGCTCTGGGTGTGCTACTTTGCCCTAGAGCTGAAAGGCACAACGTGCAGGCTTCTTTCCAAAGGGCGAGTTGGGCCCCACAGCATCTTGCTTCCAGCTCTTTGGGAAGCTAAGAAACAACTCGCTCTGCACAGTGCTCTTACAGCCTACCGGGAACATCTCTTCCAAAGGCCTGAGAAACGCAGTTTCTTTGCAGGCCTGATCTCGCAGAAGTAGAACTTCTGCTCTGGGTGTGCTACATTGCCCTAGAGCTGAAAGGCACAACGTGCAGGCTTCTTTCCAAAGGGCGAGTTGGGCCCCACAGCATCTTGCTTCCAGCTCTTTGGGAATCTAAGAAACAACTCGCTCTGCACAGTGCTCTTACAGCCTACCGGGAACATCTCTTCCAAAGGCCTGAGAAACACAGTTTCTTTGCAGGCCTGATCTGGCTGAAGTAAGACTTCTGCTCTGGGTGTGCTACATTGCCCTAGAGCTGAAAGGCGCAACGTGCAGGCTTCTTTCCAAAGGGCGAGTTGGGCCCCAAAGCATCTTGCTTCCAGCTCTTTGGGAAGCTAAGAGACAAGTCGCTCTGCACAGTGCTCTTACAGCCTACCGGGAACATCTCTTCCAAAGGCCTGTGAAACGCAGTTTCTTTGCAGGCCTGATCTGGCTGAAGTAGGACTTCTGCTCTGGGTGTGCTACTTTGCCCTAGAGCTGAAAGGCACAAAGTGCAGGCTTCTTTCCAAAGGGCGAGTTGGGCCCCACAGCATCTTGCTTCCAGCTCTTTGGGAAGCTAAGAAACAACTCGCTCTGCACAGTGCTCTTACAGCCTACTGGGAACATCTCTTCCAAAGGCCTGTGAAACGCAGTTTCTTTGCAGGCCTGATCTGGCTGAAGTAGGACTTCTGCTCTGGGTGTGCTACTTTGCCCTAGAGCTGAAAGGCACAACGTGCAGGCTTCTTTCCAAAGGGCGAGTTGGGCCCCACAGCATCTTGCTTCCAGCTCTTTGGGAAGCTAAGAAACAACTCGCTCTGCACAGTGCTCTTACAGCCTACCGGGAACATCTCTTCCAAAGGCCTGTGAAACGCAGTTTCTTTGCAGGCCTGATCTGGCTGAAGTAGGACTTCTGCTCTGGGTGTGCTACTTTGCCCTAGAGCTGAAAGGCACAACGTGCAGGCTTCTTTCCAAAGGGCGAGTTGGGCCCCACAGCATCTTGCTTCCAGCTCTTTGGGAAGCTAAGAAACAACTCGCTCTGCACAGTGCTCTTACAGCCTACCGGGAACATCTCTTCCAAAGGCCTGTGAAACGCAGTTTCTTTGCAGGCCTGATCTGGCTGAAGTAGGACTTCTGCTCTGGGTGTGCTACTTTGCCCTAGAGCTGAAAGGCACAAAGTGCAGGCTTCTTTCCAAAGGGCGAGTTGGGCCCCACAGCATCTTGCTTCCAGCTCTTTGGGAAGCTAAGAAACAACTCGCTCTGCACAGTGCTCTTACAGCCTACCGGGAACATCTCTTCCAAAGGCATGTGAAACGCAGCTTCTTTGCAGGCGTGATCTGCTTGAAGTAGAACTTCTGCTCTGAGTGTGCGGCATTGCCCTAGAGATGAAAGGCACAACATGACGGCTTCTTTCCAAAGGGCGAGTTGGGCCCCACAGCATCTTGCTTCCAGCTCTTTGGGAAGCTAAGAAACAACTCGCTCTGCACAGTGCTCTTACAGCCTACCGGGAACATCTCTTCCAAAGGCCTGTGAAACGCAGTTTCTTTGCAGGCCTGATCTGGCTGAAGTAGGACTCCTGCTCTGGGTGTGCTACATTGCCCTAGAGCAGAAAGGCACAACGTGCAGGCTTCTTTCCAAAGGACGAGTTGGGCCCCACAGCATCTTGCTTCCAGCTCTTTGGGAAGCTAAGAAACAACTCGCTCTGCACAGTGCTCTTACAGCCTACCGGGAACATCTCTTCCAAAGGCCTGTGAAACGCAGTTTCTTTGCAGGCCTGATCTGGCTGAAGTAGAACTTCTGCTCTGGGTGTGCTACATTGCCCTAGAGCTGAAAGGCACAACGTGCAGGCTTCTTTCCTAATGGTGAGTTGGGCCCCACAGCCTCTTGCTTCCAGCTCTTTGGGAAGCTAAGAAACAACTCGCTCTGCACAGTGCTCTTACAGCCTACCGGGAACATCTCTTCCAAAGGCCTGTGAAACGCAGTTTCTTTGCAGGCCTGATCTGGCTGAAGTAGGACTTCTGCTCTGGGTGTGCTACATTGCCCTAGAGCTGAAAGGCACAACGTGCAGGCTTCTTTCCAAAGGGCGAGTTGGGCCCCACAGCATCTTGCTTCCAGCTCTTTGGGAAGCTAAGAAACAACTCGCTCTGCACAGTGCTCTTACAGCCTACCGGGAACATCTCTTCCAAAGGCCTGTGAAACGCAGTTTCTTTGCAGGCCTGATCTGGCTGAAGTAGGACTTCTGCTCTGGGTGTGCTACATTGCCCTAGAGCTGAAAGGCACAACGTGCAGGCTTCTTTCCTAATGGTGAGTTGGGCCCAACAGCATCTTGCTTCCAGCTCTTTGGGAAGCTAAGAAACAACTCGCTCTGCACAGTGCTGTTACAGCCTACCGGGAACATTTCTTCCAAATGCCTGTGAAACGCAGTTTCTTTGCAGGCCTGATCTGGCTGAAGTAGGACTTCTGCTCTGGGTGTGACACATTGCCCTAGAGCTGAAAGGCACAAGGTGCAGGCTTCTTTCCTAATGGTGAGTTGGGCCCAACAGCATCTTGCTTCCAGCTCTTTGGGAAGCTAAGAAACAACTCGCTCTGCACAGTGCTCTTACAGCCTAGTGGGAACATCTCTTCCAAAGGCCTGAGAAACGCAGTTTCTTTGCAGGCCTGATCTGGCTGAAGTAGGACTTCTGCTCTGGGTGTGCTACATTGCCCTAGAGCTGAAAGGCACAACGTGCAGGCTTCTTTCCAAAGGGCGAGTTGGGCCCCACAGCATCTTGCTTCCAGCTCTTTGGGAAGCTAAGAAACAACTCGCTCTGCACAGTGCTCTTACAGCCTACCGGGAACATCTCTTCCAAAGGCCTGTGAAACGCAGTTTCTTTGCAGGCCTGATCTGGCTGAAGTAGGACTTCTGCTCTGGGTGTGCTACATTGCCCAAGAGCTGAAAGGCACAGGTGCAGGCTTCTTTCCAAAGGGCGAGTTGGGCCCCACAGCATCTTGCTTCC